>NW_025536673.1:0-35000 GCF_020615455.1 Coregonus clupeaformis
GATAGAATTCCAGAGTTTGGTACCTCTCTATCTGATAGATAATTGACTATGTGAGGGTGTGGCTTAGTGGGGAGGGTGAAGGTTATGCCACTTGCAGTGGCTTGTGTTTTTATAGATGGATTTCAGACTTTCCAACCTGGAAGAATCCATTTGAAGGGTTTAGGTAAACTGTCTGGGAGTTTTTGTAGATGAAAGTGCATAATTAGAGGACATTAATGTCATAATTAGACAAGATATTGAGTTTCTTAAACAAAGGTCAGGTAATTGAGAGGTGGCTCTAGTCTTGATGTATTTAGTTTGATGAGTAATCTGTGAGGGTGGGGCACATGTGTATGGCCAGACAATATTACAGTAAATGAGATGTGGGTAAATTTTAAGCTAGTAGTATAGCAAGCCTGATGAACCAAACCACTCATCTTTCTTGATACCAGCAGATTTCATCACCACTCTTATGCATACACATTGAATATGATCTTTCCAGGATAACTTTTCATCAATTAGATCTCAGGGAATCTAGTGGATTTGACTTGTTCCATTTCATTCTCTCCAATTTGAAATTCTGGCTCTATTTTTTTTAAACAATAGTTCTTATTCTTATTAGTTCTTATTCTTATAAAGTTGGATTTAAAAAAAATAACTTTTATAGATTCATTTGTTTATCTGACCATTCACTAAAATGTGACCATGCTTGTTTTAGCTCCATAATTAGTGTAATCAAAATCAAATTGTATCAATACGGCAAAGAGAATGGGAAGGTGATACTGATTAATTTGGATCAAGCTTGAGTTTAATTAGAATTCTGCGACAAAGTAGAAGGCACAGCAGTAAGGTCATTGATATAGATTCGAATAACAAAGGTCCAATTATCGAACCCTGTCCTTCCTGTTTTATAACTAGCCTATATACAGTCCACTTCCTGTTAAAACCCAGCCTATAACAGTCGCTTCCTGTTTTATAACTAGCCCTATATACAGTCGCTTCCTGTTTATAACTAGCCTATATACAGTCCCTCCCTGTTTATCAACTAGCCTATATTCAGTCCTTCCTGTTTATAACACTAAATTCCTGTTTATTAATAGCCATATACAGTCCTTCCTGTTTATAACTAGCCTATATACAGTCCTTCCTGTTTATAACTAGTCTATATACAGTCCACTTCTATTTATAACTAGCCTATATACAGTCCTTCCTGTTTATAACTAGCCTATATACAGTCCTTCCTGTTTATAACTAGTCTATATACAGTCCTTCCTGTTTATAACATCCATATACAGTCTTCCTGTTTATAACTAGCCTATATACCAGTCCTTCTGTTTATAACTTCAGCCTATCATACAGTCCTTCCTGTTTATAACTGATTCTCTATACAGTCCCTTCCTGTTTATAAGCAGCCTATATCTTAGATCCACCTGCTGTTATACAGTCTATATACAGTCCTTCCTGTTTTATAACTAGCCTATATACAGTTCCACATTCCTGTTTATAACTAGCCTATGCTAAGTCCTTCTCTGTTTATCAACTAGCCTATATACAGTCCTTCCTGTTTATAACTAGTCTATATACAGTCCACTTCCTGTTTATAACTAGCCTATCTGCAGTCCGCTTCCTGTTTATAACTAGCCTATATACAGTCCTTCCTGTTTATAACTAGTCTGTGCCGCAGTCCCTTCCTGTTATAACTATCCTATATACAGTCCTTCCTGTTTATAACTAGCCTATATACAGTCCTTCCTGTTTTATAACTTAGCCTATATACAGTCCACTTCCTGTTTATCGCAGTCTATATACAGTCCACTTCCCCTGTTTATAACTAGCCTATATACAGTCCTTCCTGTTTATAACTAGCCTATATACAGTCCCTTCCCGTTTATAACTAGCCTATATGCAGTCCACTTCCTGTTTATAACTAGATCTATATACAGTCGCTTCGGCCTGTTTATAACTTCGTCTATATACCAGTCCTTCCTGTTTATAATAGTCTATACACAGTCCTTCCTGTTTCTGCAACTAGCCTATATACAGTCCTTCCTGTTTATAACTCGCCCATATACAGTCCACTTCCTGTATTATAACTAGCCTATATACAGTCCACTTCCTGTTTATAACTAGCCTATACCACAGTCCTTCCTGTTTATAACTAGCCTATATACAGTCCTTCCTTGTTTTCAACTAGTCTATATACAGTCCTTCCTGTTTATAACTTGCCTCATACCACAGTCGCTTCCTGTTTATAACTAGTCTGTATATGCAGTCCCTTCCTGTTTATAACTAGTCTATATACACCGGTCCTTCCTGTTTATAACTAGTCTATATACAGTCCTTCCTGTTTATAACTAGCCTATATACAGTCCACTTCCTGTTTCCATGCCTAGTGCATTCGGGAAAATATTCAGACCCCGTCCACTTTTTCCACATTTTTGTTACATTACAGCCTTATTCAAAAATTGATTAAAAATATTTAAAAAACATCTCAGAAATCTACACACAATAACCCTTATATGACGTGATGCTTAAACAGGATTTTAGAATTTTTGGCACATTTTTACTAAAAAAACAAACTGAAATACCTTATTCACATAAGTATTCAGACCCTTTGCTATGAGACTCGAGAATTAGCTCAGTGCATCCTATTTCCATTGATCATCCTTGGAAATGTTTCCACAACTTGATTGGAGTCCACCTGTGGTGAAATGCAATTGATTGGACATGATTTGGAAAGGCACACACCACCTGTCTATGCAAGGTCCCACAGTTGACAGTGCATTTCAGAGCAAAAACTAAGCCATGAGGTCGAAGGAATTGTCCGTGAGCTCCGGGGGCAGAGATTGTGTCGAGGCACAGATCTGGAGGGCACCAAAACAATTCTGCAGCATTTGAAGGTCCCCAAGAACACAGTGGCCTCCATCATTCTTAATTGGAAGAAGTTTGGAACCACCTAGACTTTTTCCTAGAGCTGGCCGCCCGGCCAAAGCTGAGGCAATCGGGAGAAGGGCCTTGGTCCAGGGAGGTGACCAAGAACCCGAGTGGTCACCTGACCGAACTCCAGAAGTTCCTCTGTGGAGATGGGAGGCACCTCCAGAAGACAACCATCTCTGCACGCACTCCACAATCAGATGCACTTTATGGTAGAGTGGCCGGGCACAAACCACTCCTCAGTAAAGGCCACGACAGCCCGCTTGGGGTTTGCCAAGAGGACTAAAGGCTCTCAGACCATGAGCACACAGCCAAGACAACGCAGGAGTGGCTTGGGGACAAGTCTCTGAATGTCCTTGAGTAAGCCCAGCCAGAGCCCGGACTTGAACCCGGTCGAACATCTCTGGTGAGACCTGAAAATAGCTGTACAGCGGCAGCTCCCCATCCCATCCTGACAGAGCTTGAAGGATCTGCAGAGAAGAATGGGAGGAACTCCCCAAACACCAGGTGTTACCAAGCTTTGCTTAAGGCTGGCTGTAATCGCTGCGAGTGCTTCAACAAAGTACTGAGTTAAGGGTTGAATGCCCATGTAAATGCTGTGATATTTCAGGATGTTTGTATATATATTTGGAAAGCGTTTCTAAAATCTGTGTTTTTGCTTTTGCCATTATGGGGGTATGTGTGGTAGATTGATGAGGGGAAAAAATTTCTTTTTAATCCATTTTTAGAATAAGGCTGTAACCTAACAATGTGGAAAAAGTCAAGGGGTCTGAATACTTTTCGATGCACTGTAACTGTGTCTATATACAGTCCTTCCCATTTCATCTAACCCATATACAGTCCTTCCTGTTTTATAGCTAGCCTGTGCTCCTGATCCTTCCTGTTTATAACTAGCCTATATACAGTCCTTCCTGTTTATAACTAGCCTATATACAGTCCTTCCTGTTTATAACTAGCCTATATACAGTCCTTCCTGTTTATAACTAGTCTATATACAGTCCTTCCTGTTTACTTAACTAGTCTATATCATCCTTCCCCTGTTTACTTAACTAGCCTATATACAGTCCTTCCTGTTTATAACTGAGTCTATATACAGTCCTTCCTGTTTATAACTCGTCTATATCCAGTCCTTCCTGTTTTATAACTAGCCTATATACAGTCCTTCCCTGTTTCTAACTTTAGCCTATATACAGTCCTTCCTGTTTATAACTAGTTCCTATATACAGTCCTTCCTGTTTATAACTAGCCTATATTACAGTCCTTCCTGTTTATAACTAGCCTATATACAGTCCTTCCTGTTTATAACTTAGCCTATATACAGTCCTTCCCTGTTTATAACTAGTCTATATACAGTCCCTTCCTGTTTTATAACTAGTCTATATACAGTCCTTCCTGTTTATAACTAGCCTATATACAGTCCCTTCCTGTTTATAACTAGCCTATATACAGTCCTTCCTGTTTATAACTAGCCTATATACAGTCCTTCCTGTTTATAACTAGCCTATATACAGTCCTTCCTGTTTATAGCTAGCCTATATACAGTCCTTCCTGTTTATAACTAGCCTATATACAGTCCTTCCTGTTTATAACTAGCCTATATACAGTCCTTCCTGTTTATAGCTAGCCTATATACAGTCCTTCCTGTTTATAACTAGCCTATATACAGTCCTTCCTGTTTATAACAGCCTATATACAGTCCTTTCTGTTTTAGCTAGCCCATATACAGTCCTTCCTGTTTATAACTAGCCTATATACAGTCCCTTCCTGTTTATAACTAGTCTATATACAGTCCTTCCTGTTTATAATTAGCCTATATACAGTCCTTCCTGTTTATAACTAGCCTATATACAGTCCTTCCTGTTTATAACTAGTCTATATACAGTCCTTCCTGTTTATAACTAGCCTATATACAGTCCACTTCCTGTTTATAACTATCCTATATACAGTCCTTCCTGTTTATAACTAGCCTATATACAGTCCTTCCTGTTTATAACTAGCCTATATACAGTCCTTCCTGTTTATAACTAGCCTATATACAGTCCTTCCTGTTTATAACTAGTATATATACAGTCCTTCCTGTTTATAACTAGCCTATATACAGTCCACTTCCTGTTTATAACTATCCTATATACAGTCCTTCCTGTTTATAACTAGCCTATATACAGTCCTTCCTGTTTATAACTAGCCTATATACAGTCCTTCCTGTTTATAACTAGCCTATATACAGTCCTTCCTGTTTATAACTAGTCTATATACAGTCCTTCCTGTTTATAACTAGCCTATATACAGTCCACTTCCCTGTTTATAACTATCCTATATACAGTCCTTCCTGTTTACAACTAGCCTATATACAGTCCTTCCTGTTTATAACTAGTCTATATACAGTCCTTCCTGTTTATAACTAGCCTATATACAGTCCTTCCTGTTTATAACTAGCCTATATACAGTCCTTCCTGTTTATAACTAGTCTATATACAGTCCTTCCTGTTTATAACCCTAGCCTATATACAGTCCTTTAGCTCCTACTCATACAGACAGTAGACGTGCCCTCCTCTAGCTCCTACCCTACAGACAGTAGACGTGCCTCCTCTAGCTCCTACCCACAGACAGTAGACGTGCCTCCTCCTAGCTCCTACCCTAAATACAGTGACGTGCCTCCTCCTAGCTCCTACCCTAAATACAGTAGACGTGCCTCCTCCTAGCTCCTACCCTACAGACAGTAGACGTGCCTCCTCCTAGCTCCTACCCTAAATACAGTAGACGTGCCTCCTCCTAGCTCCTACCCATACAGACAGTAGACGTGCCTCCTCCTAGCTCCTACCCTACAGACAGTAGACGTGCCTCCTCCTAGCTCCTACCCATACAGACAGTAGACGTGCCTCCTCCTAGCTCCTACCCTACAGACAGTAGGCCCGTGCCTCCTCCTAGCTCCTACCCATACAGACAGTAGACGTGCCTCCTCCTAGCTCCTACCCATACAGACAGTAGACGTGCCTCCTCCTAGCTCCTACCCTAAATACAGTAAGACGTGCCTCCTCCTAGCTCCTACCCTAAATACAGTAGACGTGTCTCCTCCTAGCTCCTACCCATACAGACAGTAGACGTGCCTCCTTCCTAGCTCCTACCCTAAATACAGTAGACGTGCCTCCTCCTAGCTCCTACCCATACAGACAGTAGACGTGCCTCCTCCTAGCTCCTACCCTAAATACAGTAGACGTGCCTCCTCCTAGCTCCTACCCTACAGACAGTAGACGTGCCTCCTCCTAGCTCCTACCCTAAATACAGTAGACCGCGCCTCCTCCTAGCTCCTACCCTACAGACGAGACGTGCCTCCTCCTAGCTCCTACCCTAAATACAGTAGACGTGCCTCCTCCTAGCTCCCACTCATACAGACAGTAGACGTGCCTCCTCCTAGCTCCTACCCATACAGACAGTAGACGTGCCTCCTCCTAGCTCCTACCCTACAGACAGTAGACGTGCCTCCTCCTAGCTCCTACCCATACAGACAGTGCCTAATGAACATCTACACACCCTTTGCATAGTTTTCACATTTTGCAGCCTTAATTTAAAATCTAGAAGTGCATTAAATTGGGATTTTTTTCCCCATTGATCAATCAAAAATATAGATTTTTTTAAAGACTTTCACTAGGCACCGTACATCTCATTGAAGCTCTCCCTCCCTCTTTTCCTCCAGGATGGCGTCTCCCGTGGGGACCAGCATGCTTTGCTCTCTGTCTCGCTACAGCCGTTACATCTCCGTCCTGGACGCTGACCAGAAGACCCTCCGTTGCCCCGGTTACAGCGGAACCCTCCTGGCCCACGTGACGGACCACCGCACCACTCCGGAGGCTCCACCTACTTCCTGCATCTACAGAGCACGCTCAGTAGACTGCTGCCGCCTTCCTCATCAGCTTTACACCACCTCCACCTTCCCATCAGCCACCAGGAGCAGAGGCGGGAAGCAGAGGACAGGAAGCGGGGCTTCTGAGGGATCAGCTCAGGCTCGGGAAGACGACTGTTCCATCCTGATGTACCTCAGTCGGCTGATCACGCTGCAGTACCTGGACGGCACCACAGGGGGAGCTGTTGCGGCACAACCCTACCCGGAGACAGACAACACGCCCGTAACCACACGGCGGGACCTGGAACCTAATGACATACTAGACCCTGCCACTGGGGGCGCTATTACCCAACAATACCCTGAGTCTAGTAGTGGAGGCAGAGTGAATACAGAGCAGTACCTAGACCCTACCACAGGGGGCGCTATAACCCAACAAGACCCTGAGTCTAGTACTGGAGGCAGAGTGAATACAGAGCAGTACCTAGACCCTACCACAGGGGGCGCTATAACCCAACAAGACCCTGAGTCTAGTACTGGAGTGAATACAGAGCAGTACCTAGACCCTGCCACTGGGGGTGCTATAATCCCAGAGCAGTACCTAGACCCTACCACTGGGGGTGCTATAATCCCAGAGCAGGGCATAGACCCTGCCATCCTTCAGTCTGCTACTAGGGGCAGAGCGCCACCCAGCTTCACCTTTAACTACACTACCAGTCTCCTATACAAGATCTGATCTGAAACTCTGACTGGAAGTGGAATCTCCTAGCCTGAGCCCTCGTCTCTCTCTACTCACCTCCTCAAAACAACATGGGAGGAGAAGATCTGCGGAGATTCACTCTAGGTTGGAGATGGATGGCTGTCTGTCTCCTTAGGTATCAGGAAGAGACTGAGGGTTAGGAGATTCACTCTAGGTTGGAGATGGATGGCTGTCTGTCTCCTCCTTAGGTATCAGGAAGAGACTGAGGGTTAGGAGATTCACTCTAGGTTGGAGATGGATGGCTGTCTGTCTCCTCCTCCTTAGGTATCAGGAAGAGACTGAGGGTTAGGGAGATTCACTCTAGGTTGGAGATGGATGGCTGTCTGTCTCCTCCTCCTTAGGTATCAGGAAGAGACTGAGGGTTAGGAGATTCATTCTAGGTTGGAGATGGATGGCTGTCTGTCTCCTCCTCCTTAGGTATCAGGAAGAGACTGGGGGTTAGGAGATTCACTCTAGGTTGGAGATGGATGGCTGTCTGTCTCCTCCTTAGGTATCAGGGAAGAGACTGAGGGTTAGGAGATTCACTCTAGGTTGGAGATGGATGGCTGTCTGTCTCCTCCTTAGGTATCAGGAAGAGACTGAGGGTTAGGAGATTCTACTCTAGGTTGGAGATGGATGGCTGTCTGTCTCCCTCCTCCTTAGGTATCAGGAAGAGACTGAGGGTTAGGGAGATTCACTCTAGGTTGGAGATGGATGGCTGTCTGTCTCCTCCTCCTTAGGTATCAGGGAAGAGACTGAGGGTTAGGAGATTCACTCTAGGTTGGAGATGGATGGCTGTCTGTCTCCTCCTCCTTAGGTATCAGGAAGAGACTGAGGGTTAGGAGATTCACTCTAGGTTGGAGATGGATGGCTGTCTGTCTCCTCCTTAGGGATCAGGGAAGAGACTGGGGGTTAGGGAGATTCACTCTAGGTTGGAGATGGATGGCTGTCTGTCTCCCTCCTCCTTAGGTATCAGGAAGAGACTGGGGTTAGGAGATTCACTCTAGGTTGGAGATGGATGGCTGTCTGTCTCCTCCTCCTTAGGGATCAGGAAGAGACTGAGGGTTAGGAGATTCACTCTAGGTTGGAGATGGATGGCTGTCTGTCTCCTCCTTAGGTATCAGGAAGAGACTGGGGGTTAGGAGATTCACTCTAGGTTGGAGATGGATGGCTGTCTGTCTCCTCCTCCTTAGGGATCAGGAAGAGACTGGGGGTTGGGAGATTCACTCTAGGTTGGAGATGGATGGCTGTCTGTCTCCTCCTTAGGTATCAGGAAGAGACTGAGGGTTAGGGAGATTCACTCTAGGTTGGAGATGGATGGCTGTCTGTCTCCTCCTTAGGTATCAGGAAGAGACTGAGGTTAGGAGATTCACTCTAGGTTGGGAGATGGATGGCTGTCTGTCTCCTCCTTAGGGATCAGGAAGAGACTGAGGGTTAGGAGATTCACTCTAGGTTGGAGATGGATGGCTGTCTGTCTCCTCCTCCTTAGGTATCAGGAAGAGACTGGGGGTTAGGAGATTCACTCTAGGTTGGAGATGGATGGCTGTCTGTCTCCTCCTCCTTAGGTATCAGGAAGAGACTGAGGGTTAGGAGATTCACTCTAGGTTGGAGATGGATGGCTGTCTGTCTCCTCCTCCTTAGGTACTCAGGAAGAGACTGAGGGTTGGGAGATTCACTCTAGGTTGGAGATGGATGGCTGTCTGTCTCCTCCTCCTTAGGTATCAGGAAGAGACTGGGGGTTAGGAGATTCACTCTAGGTTGGAGATGGATGGCTGTCTCCTCCTCCTTAGGTATCAGGAAGAGACTGGGGGTTAGGGAGATTCACTCTAGGTTGGAGATGGATGGCTGTCTGTCTCCTCCTTAGGTATCAGGAAGAGACTGAGGGTTAGGAGATTCACTCTAGGTTGGAGATGGATGGCTGTCTGTCTCCTCCTTAGGTATCAGGAAGAGACTGGGGGTTAGGAGATTCACTCTAGGTTGGAGATGGATGGCTGTCTGTCTCCTCCTCCTTAGGTATCAGGAAGAGACTGGGGGGTTAGGAGATTCACTCTAGGTTGGAGATGGATGGCTGTCTGTCTCCTCCTTAGGTATCAGGAAGAGACTGAGGGTTAGGAGATTCACTCTAGGTTGGAGATGGCTGTCTGTCTCCTCCTCCTTAGGGATCAGGAAGAGACTGGGGTTAGGAGATTCACTCTAGGTTGGAGATGGATGGCTGTCTGTCTCCTCCTTAGGTATCAGGAAGAATGTAACGTAACAGTGTTCCGTGTCAGTGATGTCCCAATCATGCTCTCGATCCGTCCTTCTCCTCCTGACGAATGTCCTATCCGGGTAAAACCTGGACACTGATGTTGACTGAGTGACAGTCACTAAGAGCCGTCCTTCTGATCTGAGCGAGAAGTGTGTGTGTGTGTGTGTGTGTGTGTGTGTGTGTGTGTGTGTGTGAGAGAGATGTTAATGATGCATGTGCTGTGTGTGTTCGTGTCGGTCTGTCTTGCGTGACGTTGCCATGTTGTCCCCCAGAACCACTACAGCGCTAGGAACATTGATGCTGTGAAAGGACCGGATTGGTGCCCGTTTCAACACATCTGATATTCGTCAAATCAGTCATGATTTATGCAGTGTAACAGGACCACGATGTGCTTACTTAAGTCCGATTTGGGATATATATATTTGGCTGTTTTCCCGCTGCATAACATGTAGAAGTTTTCCCTTTTTCAAGTTTTTCAAGTTTTAGAAGAAGTGACTTCTAAATGCTAACTCCTGTTCGTATAAGCTGGTTAGCATAGCTAGCATACAGAAATCGTTGATGGTAGTCCAGTCGTTTTTTTAACTGTAATGCAGTTGATTGGCGACGATGACATGAACATGAGTTGGTGTTGACATCCATACAAGCGTTATACTCTTGATTTTTACCTCAAACATAGTGTGAAATACACATATAAACAATAGCTAAATGTATGCTAATTTTACCGGGGACAATGAGGAGATTTGGGATCTTTCCCCCCGCGCGTTTCCATGGCAAGGGCATTAAAAAAAAAATTTGGGGGGTGTCGAGTTCGATTTAGCTCTTTACCGCCTCTATTACCAATGACGGATATATAAACCTTGGATTGCTGATGCTGTGAATTGGGCCATTTAGAAGCTTTTTGAAGCCACCGGTCGGCCATATTGCCCCTCCTTATTAGGAGCAGCCCTCCAAGGAATGAATGGATATTAGCAGCCCTCCGTAGGAATGAATGGATATTAGCTCACATAATATCATGTAAAGTATACATTAAGGATAGAATAAACGTGTCAGAAATGAATGTAGACATTTAAATGCATTTCTATAGCTTCCAAAATAATATATTTTTTACTATTTGAGTGCCAAGAGGGCTTCAAAACAGCCCCCACTGTCAGCTATCCAGGGTCTATACATAAAGAGCCCCCACAGCGGAAGGTGTCATAATACCCACAAGACCTAGCGGTCAAACAGGGGAAATGGTTCCAATCGTTTTTTCCACCATTCATTTTTTTCCCCATAGGGGATTTTAGAAACACTTAAATAAGGGCTGTGTTTCGTGCAGGCTTACTCCTGGCGTGACGTTTTGAAAAAAAAAAGTGTTGAGAAAAAAGAGCAGAAGTTAAATAAAATAACAGTAGGGAGGCTATATATACAGGGGGTACCGGTGCAGAGTCAATGTGCGCGGGGCACCGGCTAGTTTAGGTAGTTGAAGATATGCGCTTAAATATTGTGATATGCAACCTGGAATAAAAATTGGAAGAGTTACCAGTGTTATGTAGCCCAAAAAACAACAACAATAAAACGATAAAATAGCTCCCCCAATACCGTCTATATATTTAATGCAGCGTTTCCCAAAGTGGGTCCTGGGGGACGCTTAATGGGTGCACAGCTGATTTCAAATAATCAAAGCTTGATGATTAGTTGATTATTTAAATCAAGCTGTGTAGTGCTAGGACAAAAAACCCAAAACGTTCACCCCTTGGGGTCCCGAGGACCCGAGTTTGGGAAACGCTGCTTTAATGGATTACGTGAATGGTGACCACAGCCCGCGCCAACCACTTTCTCCATAGTAACCATCCAGCGTCTTCCTGGACACTTTTTTTTTTTTTTTTTTACGACTAAATGTGAAATATTGAAAACTGTTGTCTGAAGGTTGTCATAGTAATGTCGTGGGAGTGTTGTGATGTCAGCATGAGGGTGTAACAAGTTTGTTTTAAAAACGTTGCATGATGACGACCAACGTTTTTTTTAAAACTATATTATATAATATATAATATTGACCAACTGTTTGTTGTTGTTGTTGTTGTTGTTGACGTGTCGTTGCTAGGACGACTGTAACTCCAGTGCCATAGAGGTGAAGTAATCATCGATCTATGACCTGTTACCTGACCGTTCCATCCACCACATCTCTGGAATTAGACATTCTGAGGTCTGACATTGGGCTCCCCGAGTGGCACAGCGGTCTAATGCGCTGCATCTCAGTGCTTGAGGCGTCACTACAGACCCCGGGTTCGATTCCAGGCTGTATCACAACCGGCCCGTGATTGGGAGTCCCATAGGGCGGCGCACAATCGGCCCAGCGTCGTCCGGGTTTGGCCGGTGTAGGCCGTCCATTGTAAATAAGAATTTTGTTCTTAACTGACTTGCCTTGTTAAATAAATTCCCATAGAACCGCACTCATTCCTACTGTAGTTTTGAATCATAAACCACGTTTTCATCCACAGTTTTTATGTGAGTAGAGTCATACCATATAAATGTTAATGGGAAACAGGTAGTTTCGGTACAATTTTATAAATGCAGACGTAACTTATTTGTTTGACATGGTTTGTGTCGTTAAAAATTTAATCATGCGAGAAATGGTGGTGGAAATGGCCTTTTATGCGCATATAGTAGCCAGGTTTCCATCCCAATTGGTGACAGGTTTTCATACCAATATTCAAAAATCCTCATGAAGAAAATATGCTAATTTCCCACCAAACGGGACTTGTTGCTGATTAAAAAATCAGTGGGTGACGACGTAGTGACCACAAAATGTACCTTTTTTCGCTTTAAGTTTTCATGTACCCAATAAAAATCTAAAGTTCAGTGTCACATTTTCAACTCTACCAATAGTTTTGTCACAAAAAACTGTTGCATCATAGTTTTTTTGGGAGGGGACACACAAGACTGTAAAAAAACACCAGCAAATCAGCTCCAAGTGATTTTAATTATGGAAATCTGTTCCAAAGTATTCATAAAATAGAGAGATATTCAGTATGTGATCATATACAAACGTAAGCAAGTTTTGAAAGTATTATGTTTCAGTCAAATATGTCGTTTTGGGTTCTTCTTGCGGTCAATTTTCAGTCTACAAATGATATGTAATTATGTTTCCGGCCCCCTGACTATCCCGCTCAATAGAAAATCGGCCCGCGGCTGAATCTAGTCGATGATCCCTGGTCTACAGCGTGGGTAGGCTAGTCTACGTGATGAGATTTAAGGGTAAGAGCGAGAATATCGTAGCAACCTTAACCCAACACCTAGCGACCTCCGTCCAATGGGTTCGGACCTCTTGGCGTAATGGTTAAGGTCTTGGCTTGATAGTCGCTGGACCCGGATTCGAGTCCCCCTGAATTCTCTAAGATTGGTGTCAGATGCTCCTTTCCAGTAAATATCGAGGGTATTTTTCTGGTGACATGATGCTCGACTGCCGTTTTGACAAATAAAACCATTCTCGCTCTTATCCATAATAATCTAATTATGTAGACCAGCCGACCCCCACAGCCTACCCCCACATCCGACCCCCACATCCGATCCCCACAGCCTACCCCCACATCCGACCCCCACAGCCTACCCCACATCCGACCCCCACATCCGACCCCCCACATCCGACCCCCATTGTATCTGCCAGCTGTTGGCTCGAGCGCTAGTGCCATGACCAGAGGAGGCACATTTTAGCTATTGGACAAAACTATCTGTGATGGGGAAAAAACACTGAACTTTAGATTTGTTTTATTCGGGAACATGAAAACTTAAGCGAAAATGTACATTTCATGTGTGTATGTGTGCTGTCATCACCCACTGACTTTTTATCCGCAATAAGTCCGTTTGGTGGAAACACACCATTGGTGGGAAAAACGTGCATATTTTCTTTATGCGGATTTTAGAATATGGGCAAGAACATCCGTCGCCAATTGGATGGAAACCCAGTTACTGTTCTACAGGTATCTGCCATAACCCTTGGTGTAAATGATGGATAACGATATTGAAAGCAGGTGCTTCCCACACAGGTGTGGTTCCTGACTCAATTAAGCAATTAACATCCCATCATGCTTAGGGGGTCATGTGAAAAATGCTGGGCAGGCCATTCATTTTGGCTACCATGGCTGTGCCCCGATAGGATGACAACGCCCCCATCCACAGGGCAGGAGTGGTCCCTGAATGGTTTGATGACCATGAAAACGATGTAAACCATATGCCACGGCCGTCTCAGTCACCAGACCTCAACCCAATTCAACACTTACGGGAGATTCTGGAGCGGTGTTTTCCACCACCATCAATAAAACACCAAATGATGGAATTCCTCGTGGAAGAACGGCGGTCGCATCCCTCCAATAGAGCTCCAGACTCTTCTAGAAGCTATTCCAAGGTGCATTGAAGCTGTTCTGGCTTGCTGGTGGCCCAACGCCCTGTTTAAAGACACTTTTACGTTGGATGTTTCCTGTTTGTCATTCCATCATGCTGTCTGTTGAAAGGTCAAGATGTTTGGATGTGTGTTTATTCTTCTGATTGTTACAGATTGTCTAAATGCAAACAGAATGGAAGCTATTGATCAGCCTTACCACAGTCTGCTTAGTGTTGTTTTTCAGCTCAATGTACACTTGGGGAGAACAAGTATTTGATACACTGCCGATTTTGCAGGTTTTCCTACTTACAAAGCATGTAGAGGTCTGTCATTTTTATCATAGGTACACTTCAACTGTGAGAGACGAATCTAAAACAAAAATCCAGGAAAATCACATTGTATGATTTTTAAGTAATTAATTTGCATTTTATTGCATGACATATGATTTTCTGGATTTTTGTTTTAGATTCTGTCTCTCACAGTTGAAGTGTACCTATGATAAACATTATATCTAACCACAATGCATGCTCTAATCACATCCATTGATTCCCTCTCATCTATCCAACCTAACCATGATGAGCTCTATCAATCTGTCCACAGTATCTTTCATCTTCTGAAGAAAAAAAGAGACTGTAGTGACTGAGGTGTGTTACACATCTGAGTTTTATTACATCAAACCGTTAAGGCAGAGGACAACCGAGAAGGAAACCGTTAAGGCAGAGGACAACAGAGAAGGAAACAGTCAGTTAAGGCAGAGGACAACAGAGAAGGAAACAGTCAGTTAAGGCAGAGGACAACAGAGAAGGAAACAGTCAGTTAAGGCAGAGGACAACCGAGAAGGAAACAGTCAGTTAAGGCAGAGGACAACCGAGAAGGAAACAGTCAGTTAAGGCAGAGGACAACCGAGAAGGAAACAGTCAGTTAAGGCAGAGGACAACCGAGAAGGAAACAGTCAGTTAAGGCAGAGGACAACCGAGAAGGAAACAGTCAGTTAAGGCAGAGGACAACAGAGAAGGAAACAGTCAGTTAAGGCAGAGGACAACAGAGAAGGAAACAGTCAGTTAAGGCAGACAGAGGGAAACAGTCAGTTAAGGCAGAGGACAACAGAAGGAAACAGTTAAGGCAGAGGACAACAGAGAAGGAAACAGTCAGTTAAGGCAGAGGACAACAGAAGGAAACAGTCAGTTAAGGCAGAGGACAACCGAGAAGGAAACAGTCAGTTAAGGCAGAGGACAACAGAAGGAAACAGTTAAGGCAGAGGACAACAGAGAAGGAAACAGTCAGTTAAGGCAGAGGACAACAGAAGGAAACAGTCAGTTAAGGCAGAGGACAACCGAGAAGGAAACAGTCAAGTTAAAGCACTTTTCTCAAAGAGGCTTCATGCATCCCAAATAGCCCCCTATTCCCTCGTGTCGTGGACTCTGTGTCCTATATGGGTAACAGGATGCCATTTGGGATGAGCAACAGCGATGTCACAGTCGCAGGTCTGTCGGGACCAATAGCTGAACGGCCCAGGTATTCTGAAGGCTGTGATTGGTTATTAAAGGAAATATCCACTCAAACTATATTCTGCTGTTTGTGTTTCGTTAGTCCACTGTTGATACAGTCCCAGAATGGTTTGCATTGTCAGAAAGTCAACTTTTCAAGATAAAGGATTTAGTTTAGTTTGAGTGGATATTTCCTTTAAGGCAAGGAGGTGGAGCTTTATTCAACAGGGTGAAACAGTAGAGGAATAGACCCCAAGCACACACACACACACACACTCACACTCTCACACACACACACACACACACACACACACACTCCCTCACACACACACTCCCTCACACACACACACACACACACACACACACTTTGTCAAACACACATATACACTCCCTCTCTCTCAGCCAGCCAGCCGTCCAGCAGTAAGAGCCATCAGATCCAGTTCTTCTACAGTTCCTCCAGACCCGGCATGGGGAACCCCCCAGCGAAAGCCTCCACCTCCCCCTTCAGTTCTGCTACCCGCTCCCGGTGCTTCTCCTCCCCTGCCAGGGCCTCCTTGAACTCCTTCAGGGTCGCCTTGGGCTGCAGAGACGCCTGGATGTCCAGGGTAATCTGGACGCCTGTAAGGAGAAACAAGGGTGTTTAGAGGGTCAAGGGGTTAGAGAGGCCTTGGTCTGCTGGCTGGACATCTAGGGTCAGCACCTACGGCCTATAGACACAGAGGTCAAGGGGTTAAAGGGGGCCTTGGTCTGCTGGCTGGACATCTAGGGTCAGCACCTACTGCCTATAGACACAGAGGTCAAGGGGTTAAAGGGGCCTTGGTCTGCTGGCTGGACATCTAGGGCAGCACCACTGCCTCCTAGACACAGAGGTCAAGGGGTTAGAGAGGCTTTGGGCCGGCGACATCTAGTCAGCACTCTACCGCCTCTAGACACAGAGGGTAGAAAGGGGGCTTGGATGCTGGCTGGACATCTAGTAGCACTACGGCCTCTAGACACAGAGGTCAAGGGGTTTAGAAAAGGCCGGGTTTGCTGGCTGGACATCTAGGTCAGCACCATGCTCAAACAGAGTAAGGGTTAAAGGCTGGCTGGCTGGAATTAGGGTAGCACTAAAACAGAGTAAGGGGGTAGAGAGGCTTGGTTGCTGGCTGGACATCTAGGGGTCAGCACCTACTGGCCTATAGACACAGAGGTTAAGGGGTTAAAGGGGCCTCGGGGTTGGCTGGACATCTAGGGTCAGTTATCTACTGCCTATAGACATAGAGGTCAAGGGGGCTAGAGGGGCCTTGGTCTGTTGGCTGGAAGTTTAGGGTCAGCACCTACTGCCTATGGTGACACAGAGGGTCAAGGGGGCAAAGGGGCCTGGTCTGCTGAAGCTGGACATCTAGGGTAGCACCTACGCCTAGACACAGAGGGTCACAAGGGGTTGGTAAAGTGATGCTGGCTGGACATCTAGGGTAGCACTCTACTTCGCCTATAGACACAGAGGCTGCAAGGGGTTAAAGGGGCCTGGTCTGTGGTGGACATCTAGGGTCAGCACCTACCGCCAGACACAGAGGGTCAAGGGGTTAGAGAGGCCTGGTCTGCTGGCTGGACATCTAGGGTCAGCACTCAATGCCTTGGGACACAGAGGTCAAGGTTAAAGGCTTGGTCTGCTGGCTGGACATCTAGGGTCAGCACCTACTGCCTCTAGACACAGAGGGTAAGGGTTAAAGGGGCTTGGTCTGCTGGCTGGACATCTAGGGTCAGCACCTACTGCTTCATAGACACAGAGGTAAAGGGGTTGGAAGGGGCCTTGGTCTGCTGGCTGGACATCTAGGGTCAGCACCTACGCTGCCCTATAGACACAGAGGTCAAGGGGTTAGAGAGGGCCTTGGTCTGCCTTCGGCTGGACATCTAAGGGTCAGGCACCTACTGCCTATAGACACAGAGAGGTCCAAAGGGGTTAAAGGGGCCTTGGTCTGCTGGCGCTGGACATCTAGGGTCAGCACCTACGCCTCTAGACACAGAGGTCAAGGGGTTAAAGGGGCCTTGGTCTGCTGGCTGGACATCTAGGGTCAGCACCTACTGCCTATAGACACAGAGGGTCAAGGGTTAGAGGGGCCTTGGTCTGCTGGCTGGACATCTAGGGTCAGCACCTACTGCCTATAGACACAGAGGTCAGGGGTTAAAGGGGCCTTGGTCTGCTGGCTGGACATCCTAGGGTCTGGCACCTACTGCCTCCTAGACACAGAGGTCAGGGGGTTAAAGGGGCCTTGGTCTGCTGGCTGGACATTAGGGTCAGCACCTACTGCCTCTAGACACAGAGGGTCAAGGGGTTAAAGGGGCCTTGGTCTGCTGGCTGGACATCTAGGGTCAGCACCTACTGCCTCTGAACACAGAGGTCAAGGGGGTTAAAGGCCTTGGTCTGCTGGCTGGACATCTAGGGTCAGCACCTACTGCCTCTAGACACAGAGGTCAAGGGTTAGAGGGGCCTTGGTCTGCTGGCTGGACATCTAGGGTCAGCACCTACTGCCTCTAGACACAGAGGGTCAAGGGGGTTAGAGGGGCCTTGGTCTGCTGGCTGGACATCTAGGGTCAGCACCTACTGCCTCTAGACACAGAGGTCAAGGGGTTAAAGGGGCCTTGGTCTGCTGGCTGGACATCTAGGGTCAGCACCTACTGCCTATAGACACAGAGAGGGTCAAGGGGTTAAAGGGCCTTGGTCTGCTGGCTGGACATCTAGGGTCAGCACCTACTGCCTATAGACACAGAGGTCAAGGGGTTAAAGGGGCCTTGGTCTGCTGGCTGGAGATCTAAGGTCAGCACCTACTGCCTATAGACACAGAGGTCAAGGGGGTTAAAGGGGCCTTGGTCTGCTGGCTGGACATCTAGGGTCAGCACCTACTGCCCTCTAGACACAGAGGTCAAGGGGGTTGAAAGGGGGCCTTGGTCTGCTGGCTGGACATCTAGGGGTCAGCACCTACTGCCTCTAGACACAGAGGGTCAAGGGGTTAAAGGGGCCTTGGTCTGCTGGCTGGACATCTAGGGTCAGCACCTACTGCCTCTAGACACAGAGGTCAAGGGGTTAAAAGGGGCCTTGGTCTGCTGGCTGGACATCTAGGGTCAGCACCTACCTTGTCCAGACACAGAGGTCAGGGGGTGAGAGGCCTTGGTCTGCTGGCTGGACATCTAGGGTCAGCACCTACTGCCTCTAGACACAGAGAGGGTCAAGGGGTTAGGAGAGGCCTTGGTCTGCTGGCTGGACATCTAGGGTCAGCACCTACTGCCTATAGACACAGAAGGTCAAGGGGTTAAAGGGGCCTTGGTCTGCTGGCTGGACATCTAGGGTCAGCACCTACTGCCTATAGACACAGAGGTCAAGGGGTTAAAGAGGCCTTGGTCTGCTGGCTGGACATCTAGGGTCAGCACCTACTGCCTATAGACACAGAGGGTCAAGGGGTTAAAGGGGCCTTGGTCTGCTGGCTGGACATCTAGGGTCAGCACCTACTGCCTATAGACACAGAGGTCAAGGGGTTAAAGGGGCCTTGGTCTGCTGGCTGGACATCTAGGGGTCAGCACCTACTGCCTATAGACACAGAGGTCAAGGGGTTAAAGGGGCCTTGGTCTGCTGGCTGGACATCTAGGGTCAGCACCCCACGCCTCTAGACACAGAGAGGGTCAAGGGGTTAGAGGGGCCTTGGTCTGCTGGCTGGACATCTAGGGGTCAGCACCTACTGCCTCTAGACACAGAGGGTCAAGGGGTTAAAGGGGCCTTGGTCTGCTGGCTGGACATCTAGGGTCAGCACCTACTGCCTCTAGACACAGAGGTCAAGGGGTTAAAGGGCCTTGGTCTGCTGGCTGGACATCTAGGGTCAGCACCTACCGCCTCTAGACACAGAGGTCAAGGGGTTAAAGGGGCCTTGGTCTGCTGGCTGGACATCTAGGGTCAGCACCTACTGCCTATAGACACAGAGGTCAAGGGGTTAAAGGGGCCTTGGTCTGCTGGCTGGACATCTAGGGTCAGCACCTACTGCCTATAGACACAGAGGTCAAGGGGGTTAGAGGGGCCTTGGTCTGCTGGCTGGACATCTAGGGTCAGCACTACTGCCTCTAGACACAGAGGTCAAGGGGTTAAAGGGGCCTTGGTCTGCTGGCTGGACATCTAGGGTCAGCACCTACTGCCTATAGACACAGAGGGTCAAGGGGTTAGAGAGGCCTTGGTCTGCTGGCTGGACATCTAGGGTCAGCACCACTGCCTCTAGACACAGAGGTCAAAGGGGTTAAAGGGGCCTTGGTCTGCTGGCTGGACATCTAGGGTCAGCACCTACTGCCTCTAGACACAGAGGGTCAAGGGGTTAAAGGGGCCTTGGTCTGCTGGCTGGACATCTAGGTCAGCACCTACTGCCTATAGACACAGAGGTCAAGGGGTTAAAGGGGCCTTGGTCTGCTGGCTGGACATCTAGGGTCAGCACCTACTGCCTATAGACACAGAGGTCAAGGGGGTTAGAGAGGCCTTGGTCTGCTGGCTGGACATCTAGGGTCAGCACCTACTGCCTATAGACACAGAGGTCAAGGGGTTAAAGGGGCCTTGGTCTGCTGGCTGGACATCTAGGGTCAGCACCTACTGCCTCTAGACACAGAGGTCAAGGGGTTAAAGGGGCCTTGGTCTGCTGGCTGGACATCTAGGGTCAGCACCTACTGCCTCTAGACACAGAGGTCAAGGGGTTAAAGGGGCCTTGGTCTGCTGGCTGGACATCTAGGGTCAGCACCTACTGCCTATAGACACAGAGGGTCAGGGGGTTAGGAGAGGCCTTGGTCTGCTGGCTGGACATCTAGGGTCAGCACCTACTGCCTATAGACACAGAGGTCAAGGGGTTAAAGGGGCCTTGGTCTGCTGGCTGGACATCTAGGGTCAGCACCTACTGCCTCTAGACACAGAGGGTCAAGGGGGTTAAAGGTCACCTCTGAGGGTTAGTGTTAAGAGGTCAGGAGTTACCTCTGTGGATGAACTCTGCGACCTTCCTGAAGTCATCCTCCACCATTCCTCTGGAGGTCAGAGCAGGAGAGCCGAACCTCAGCCCACTGGGACGCAGAGCACTCTTATCACCTATACACACACACACACACACACACACACACACACACACACACCACATTACTATCACTACACACACACACACACACACACACACACACACACACACACACACACACACACACACACACACACGTAACCTATACACACACACACACACACACACACACACACACACACACACACACACACACAGACTGGGACGCAGAGCACTCTTATCACCTACACACACACACACACACACATTCGTATATACACACACACACACACACACACACATTACGTATACACACACACACACATTACGTATATACAACACACACACACACATTACGTATATACAAACACACACACACACACACACACACACACATTACGTATATACACACACACACACACACACACACACACACATTACGTATATACACACACACACACACACACACACATTACGTATATACACACACACACACACACATTACGTATACACACACACACACACACAGACCGCTGGGATGCAGAGCACTCTCATCACCTATAGAGGACAGTGTCGGTTACTTACCTGGGCAGGTGTTCTTGTTGCAGGCGATGGCAGCAGCTTCTAGAACCTTCTCAGCTCGTCCTCCGTCCGTCCCGTTGGGCCTCAGGTCCAATAAGATCAGATGGTTATCAGAACCCCCTGGAGAACATTAACACAACCATATAGCAACATTAACACAACCATATAGCAACATTAACACAACCATGTAGCAACATTAACACAACCATATAGCAACATTAACACAACCATATAGCAACATTAACACAACCATATAGCAACATTAACACAACCATATAGCAACATTAACACAACGGTATATGGTAATATTAAAAGTATAGATATTACACTACAACCATATAGCAACATTTCGCTACAACCATATAGCAAATTATGAGACAACCATATTGTAGCATTAACACAACCATGTAAGCAGCATTAGCTTACAACCATATAGTAACATTAACACAACCATATGGCAACATTAACACGACCAATAACATGAACACGACCATATCAACATTAACACAACCATATAACAACATTAAGACAACCATATAACAACATTAAGACAACCATATAGCAACATTAAGACAACCATATAGCAACATTAACACAACCATATAGCAACATTAAGACAACCATATAGCAACATTAAGACAACCATATAGCAACATTAACACAACCATATAACAACATTAAGACAACCATATAGCAACATTAAGACAACCATATAGCAACATTAACACAACAAAGCAAAAACATTCAACCATATAGCAACATTAAGACAACCATATAGCAACTAGGGATGTGACAAATGGACCACTATTCTTAACGTTTAAAAACAGCAAAAAAATAAAAAAAAAACAGTTTTCCATTAAAACAATAAGAAAAATGCATAAAATGTCCCGAAAGTTCACAACGCAGCTGCGCTGCTGCCAGCAACAGTTTGGGTCTTGCGGTGCGTCGCTTTCAGATGGTGAAGCATTGCACCTGTACTTCCATTACCGTACCTCAATTCCACCTCACAGTCTGCTTTTCCTTCTCAGCTACAGTGGCTTTCCAAAGTATTCACCACCCTTGGCATTTTTCCTATTTTGTTGCTTTACAACCTGGAATTAAAATTGATTTTGGGGGTTTGTATCACCAAAATGCTTCACTGTGGGGATGGTGTTCTCTGGGTGATGAGAGGTGTTGGGTTTGCGCCAGACATAGCGTTTTCCTTGATGGCCAAAAAGCTCAATTTTAGTCTAATGACGAAGTTTCTTTTTTTTCTTTAAGCAATGGCTTTTTTCTGGCCACTCTTCCGTAAAGCCCAGCTCTGTGGAGTGTACGGCTTATAGTGGTCCTATGGACAGATACTCCAATCTCCGCTGTGAGCTTTGCAGCTCCTTCAGGGTTATCTTTGGTCTCTTTGTTGCCTCTGATTAATGCCCTCCTTGCCTGGTCCGTGAGTTTTGGTGGACGGCCCTCTCTTGGCAGGTTTGTTGTGGTGCCATATTCTTTCCATTTTTTTATAATGGATTTAAATGGTGCTCCGTGGGATGTTCAAAGTTTCTGATATTTTTTATAACCCAACCCTGATCTGTACTTCTCCACAACTTTGTCCCTGACCTGTTTGGAGAGCTCCTTGGTCTTCATGGTGCCGGCTTGCTTGGTGGTGGCCCTTGCTTAGTGGTGTTGCAGACTCTGGGGCCTTTCAGAACTGGTGTATATATACTGAGATCATGTGACACTTAGATTGCACACAGGTGGACTTTATTAAACTAATTATGTGACTTCTGAAGGTAATTGGTTGCACCAGATCTTATTTAGGGGCTTCATAGCAAAGGGGGTGAATACATATGCACGCTACCACTTTTCCATATTTTTAAATACTTTTTTGAAACAAGTTATTAATTTCATTTCACTCCACCAATTTGGACTATTTTGTGAATAGGCTACGATATTCTACACGACACCAGACCGAAGACTGAACACACACTGGCATCAATCGGGAAGAGAAAGAGAAGGTGTGGAATCATTTGTCCAAACAGTTTGCAAACTAAAACAAGAGTTTCTATTGGACAAATTCAGGTAGATCCCTCCCCATTTAGTTTGCTTCCGTTCAGAAACGTTTTTTTTGCAACAGAATCGGCGCAATGAACACGCCCCAGGCGAGCCAGCTTGAGGAGGGGGCAGGCGAAACAACCATGGTGCGCATATGAGGGGGGAGAGGGGACATCCCTGTCTGGTGCCCCTTTCTAAAGCAAACATGAGGGGGGAGAGAGGACATCCCTGTCTGGTGCCCCTTTCTAAAGCAAACATGAGGGGGGAGAGAGGACATCCCTGTCTTGTGCCCCTTTCTAAAGCAAACATGAGGGGGAGAGAGAGACATCCCTGTCTGGTGCCCCTTTCTAAAGCAAACATGAGGGGGGAGAGAGGACATCCCTGTCTTGTGCCCCCTTTCTAAAGCAATTTCATCAGATAATGCATCATTTGTGTATATTTTTGCAGCTTTGAACAACAAGCAACACACGTGAAGGCTACCGGACGGCTACAGGTATTTTAATGGGGCGCACGTCATAAAACCTACATTGAAAAGTTTGTTTTATTAAATTAACAAAATGATATTGATAAATTAACAAAATGATATAACATGAATCATTTTATGTAACCATGTCAAATCTATATATTTTAATAAAACATACAATAAACTTTTCAATGTTAAAATAGGCCTATAAATTGTTTTAGTGCAAAGATGAATACTCACACAAGTATTCTAATATTAACGTCCGTTGGGATATTGAATAACCGTGCCCATCCCTAGTTAACACACAGGGTTAACAACAACAACAAGTATTATAATATTAACGTCCGTTGGGATATTGAATAACCGTGCCCATCCCTAGTTAACACACAGGGTTAACAACAACAACAAGTATTATAATATTAGCGTCCGTTGGGATATTGAATAACCGTGCCCATCCTGTTAACACACAGGGTTA
Organism: Coregonus clupeaformis; assembly: GCF_020615455.1. Classification (NCBI taxonomy): domain Eukaryota; kingdom Metazoa; phylum Chordata; class Actinopteri; order Salmoniformes; family Salmonidae; genus Coregonus; species Coregonus clupeaformis. The sequence goes on from NW_025536673.1 coordinate 24,185, forward strand.
ATAACAACAACAAGTATTATAATATTAACGTCCGTTGGGATATTGAATAACCGTGGCCATCCCTAGTTAACACACAGGGTTAACAACAACAACAAGTATTCTAATATTAACGTCCGTTGGGATATTGAATAACCGTGCCCATCCCTAGTTAACACACAGGGTTAACAACAACAACAAGTATTATAATATTAACGTCCGTTGGGATATTGAATAACCGTGGCCATCCCTAGTTAACACACAGGGTTAACAACAACAAGTATTATAATATTAACGTCCTTTGGGATATTGAATAACCGTGCCCATCCCTAGTTAACACACAGGGTTAACAACAACAACAAGTATTATAATATTAACGTCCGTTGGGATATTGAATAACCGTGCCCATCCCTAGTTAACACACAGGGTTAACAACACAACAAGTATTATAATATTAACGTCCGTTGGGATATTGAATAACCGTCATCCCTAGTTAACACAGGGTTAACAACAACAACAAGTATTATAATATTAACGTCTGTTGGGATATTGAATAACGCGTGGCCATCCTAGTTAACACACAGGGTTAACAACAACAAGTATTATTATATTAACGTCTGTTGGGATATTGAATAACATGCCCATCCCTAGTTAACACACAGGGTTCAACAACAACAAGTATTATAATATTAACGTCCGTTGGGATATTGAATAACCGTGTCCATCCCTAGTTAACACACAGGGTTAACAACAACAACAAGTATTATAATATTAACGTCTGTTGGGATATTGAATAACCGTGGCCTCCCTAGTTAACTTTTACACAGGGTTAACAACAAACAAGTATTATAATATTAACGTCCGTTGGGATATTGAATAACCGTGGCCATCCCTTTAGTTAACACACAGGGTTAACAACAACAACAAGTATTATAATATTAACGTCCGTTGGGATATTGAATAACCGTGGCCATCCCTAGTTAACACACAGGTTAACAACAACAAGTATTATAATATTAACGTCCGTTGGGATATTGAATAACCCGTGGCCATCCTAGTTAACACAGGGTTAACAACAACAACAAGTATTATAATATTAACGTCCGTTGGGATATTGAATAACCGTGGCCATCCCTAGTTAACACACAGGGTTAACAACAACAACAAGTATTATAATATTAACATCCGTTGGGATATTGAATAACCGTGCCCATCCCTAGTTAACACACAGGGTTAACAACAACAAGTATTATAATATTAACGTCTGTTGGGATATTGAATAACCGTCGCCATCCCTAGTTAACACACAGGGTTAACAACAACAACAAGTATTATAATATTAGCGTCCGTTGGGATATTGAATAACCGTGCCCATCCCTAGTTAACACACAGGGTTAACACCCAAGTATTATAATATTAACGTCAGTCGTTGGGATATTGAATAACCGTGCCCATCCCTAGTTAACACACGGGTTGAACAACAACAAGTATTATAATATTAACGTCCGTTGGGATATTGAATAACCGTGGCCATCCCTAGTTAACACACAGGGTTAACAACAACAAGTATTATAATTATTAACGTCCGTTGGGATATTGAATAACGTGCCCATCCCTAGTTAACACACAGGGTTAACAACAACAAAGTATTATAATATTAGCGTCCGTTGGGATATTGAATAACCGTGCCCCATCCCTAGTTAACACACAGGGTTAACAACAACAAGTATTATAATATTAACGTCCGTTGGGATATTGAATAACCGTGCCCATCCCTAGTTAACACACAGGGTTAACAACAACAAGTATTATAATATTAACGTCCGTTGGGATATTGAATAACCGTGGCCATCCCTAGTTAACACAGGGTTAACAACAACAAGTATTATAATATTAGCGTCCGTTGGGATATTGAATAACGGTGCCCATCCTAGTTAAACACAGGGTTAACAACAACAAGTATTATAATATTAACGTCCGTTGGGATATTGAATAACCGTTGCCCATCCCTAGTTAACACACAGGGTTAACAACACAAGTATTATAATATTAACGTCCGTTGGGATATTGAATAAACGTGCCTATCCCTAGTTAACACACAGGGTTAACAACAACAAGTATTATAATATTAACGTCCGTTGGGATATTGAATAACCGTGCCCAACCCTAGTTAACACAGGGTTAATAACTGAGCCCATCCCTAGTTAACACAGGGTTAATAACCGTGCCCATCCCCTAGTTAACACACAGGGTTAATAACCGTGCCCATCCCTATTAACACACAGGGTTAATAACCGTGCCCATCCTAGTTAACACACAGGGTTAATAACTGTGCCCATCCCTAGTTAACACACAGGGTTAATAACCGTGCCCATCCCTAGTTAACCCACAGGGTTAATAACCGTGCCCATCCCTAGTTAACACACAGGGTTAATAACTGTGCCCATCCTAGTTAACACACCAGGGTTAATAACTATGCTCATCCCTAGTTAACACACAGGGTTAATAACTGAGCCCATCCTCAGTTAACACACAGGGTTAATAACTGAGCCCATCCCTAGTTAACACACAGGGTTAATAACCGTGCCCATCCTAGTTAACACACAGGGTTAATAACCGTGCCCATCCCTAGTTAACACACAGAGTTAATAACTGGAGCCCATCCCTAGTTAACACACAGGGTTAATAACTGAGCCCATCCCTAGTTAACACACAGGGTTAATAACTGAGCCCATCCCTAGTTAACCGCACACAGGGTTAATAACCGAGCCCATCCCTAGTTAACACACAGGGTTAATAACTGAGCCCATCCCTAGTTAACACACAGGGTTAATAACTGAGCCCATCCCTAGTTAACACACAGGGTTAATAACTGAGCCCATCCCTAGTTAACACACAGGGTTAATAACCGAGCCCATCCTAGTTAACACACAGGGTTAATAACTGAGCCCATCCCTAGTTAACACACAGGGTTAATAACTGAGCCCATCCCTAGTTAACACACAGGGTTAATAACTGAGCCCCATCCCTAGTTAACACACAGGGTTAATAATGAGCCCATCCCTAGTTAACACACAGGGTTAATAACTGAGCCCATCCCTAGTTAACACACAGGGTTAATAACTGAGCCCATCCCTAGTTAACACACAGGGTTAATAACTGAGCCCATCCCTAGTTAACACACAGGGTTAATAACTGAGCCCATCCCTAACAGCAGCGTTTGGGGTCCCAGGAGCCAGTTTGGGAAACGCTGGGTTACAGTCTGTTAACCACAAACATTATTGTCTCACCGGTGACGATCTTGTACCGTGGTTTGATGAGGGGCGTTGCATAGCTCTGCAGTTAGAGAGCACCTGGTACTGATATGCCTTAAACTCTGGGGTCAGAAGCCTGCTTCAGGGCCACTGCAACACCTGAGACACATTAACAACACACATTAACACACATTAAACACACATTAACACACATTAACACACATTAACACACACTAACCAACATTAACACACATTAACACACATTAACACACATTAACACACATTAACACACATTAACACACATTAACACACACCAACACACATTAACACACATTAACACACATTAACACACATTAACACTACATTAACACACATTAACACACAATTACACTAACCCACATTAACAGACATTAACACACATTAACACACATTAACACACATTAACACATTAACACACATTAACACACTTTTAACACACACAAACACACATTAACACACATTAAACACACATTAAACAATAAACTAACCACATTACATTAACCTACATTAACCCACATTAACCCACATTCATTAACCCACATTAACCCTTAAACTCTGGGTTCGGCCTGCTCAGGCCACCACCACACCAGTAGTCACACATACAGTGCCTTCGGAGTATTCGACCCCTTGACTTTTTCCAGCCTTATTCTAAAATGGATTACATTGTTTTCCCCCCTCATCAATCTACACACAGTACCCCATAATGACAAAGCAAAAACAGGTTTTTAGAATTTTTTGCAAATGTATTAAAAATAAACAACTGAAATATCACATTTACAGCAAGTATTCAGACCCTTTACTCAGTACTTTGTTGAAGCACCTTGGCAGCGATTACAGCCCTCGAGTCTTCTTGGGTATGACGCTACAAGCTTGGCACACCTGTATTTGGGGAGTTTCTCCCATTCTTCTTTGCAGATCCTCTCAAGCTCTGTCAGGTTGGATGGGGAGCCTCTGCTCTGCACAGCTATTTTCAGGTCTCTCCAGAGATGTTCGATCGGGTTCAAGTCCGGGCTCTGGCTGGGCCACTCAAAGACATTCAGAGACTTGTCCCGGAAACCACTCCTGCGTTGTCTTGGCTGTGTGCTTAGGGTCGTTGTCCTGTTAGGAAGGTGAACCTTCGCCCCAGTCTGAGGTCCTGAGCGCTCTGGAGCAGGTTCTCATCAAGGATCTCTCTGTACTTTGCTCCATTCATATTTCCCACGATCCTGACTAGTCTCCCAGTCCCTGCGCTGAAAAAATATCCCCACAGCATGATGCTGCCACCACCATGCTTCACTGTAGAGATGGTGCCAGGTTTCCTCCAGACGTGACGCCTGGCATTCAGGCCAAAGAGTTCAATCTTGGTTTGGACCAGAGAATCTGGTTTCTCATGGTCTGAGAGTCCTTTAGGTGCCTTTTGGCAAACTCCAAGTGGGCTGTCATGTGCCTTTTACTGAGGAGTGGCTTCCGTCTGGCCACTCTACCATAAAGGCCTGATTGGTGGAGTGCTGCATAGTTGGTTGTCCTTCTGGAAGGTTCTCCTATCTCCACAGAGGAAGTCTGGAGCTCTGTCAGAGTGACCATCGGGTTCTTGGTCACCTTCCTGACCAAGGCCCTTCCCTCCCGACTGCTCCGTTTGGCCGGCCGGCCAGCTCTAGGAAGTGTCTTGATAGTTCTAAACTTCTTCCATTTAAGAATGATGGAGGCCACTGTGTTCTTGGGGACCTTCAATGCTGCAGACATTTTTTGTATCCTTCCACAGATCTGTGCCTCTACACAATCCCTGTCTCGGTTCTCTGGACAATTCCTTCGACCTCATGGCTTGGTTTCTGCTCTGACATGCACTGTCAACTGTGGGACCTTATGTAGACAGGTGTGCCTTTCAAATCATGTCCAATCAATTTAATTTACCACAGGTGGACTCCAATCAAGTTGTAGAAACATCTCAAGGATGATCAATGGAAACAGGATGCACCTGAGCTCAATTTTCAGTCTCATAGCGAAGGGTCTGAATACTTATGTAAATAATATTTCAGTTAATTTTTTATACATTTACAAAAATGTATAAAAACTGTTTTCACTTTGTCATTATGAGGTATTGTGTGTAAATTGATGACATTTTTATTTAATCCATTTAGAATAAGGCTGTAAAGTAACAAAATGTGGGAAAAGTCAAGGGGTCTGAATACTTTTCCCAATGCACTGTACATTAAGACACCACACACACACAGTGTGGTTGTGAGATAGACCTAGCTACTTTACCTGTCATGTAGTGGTTGTGAGGTGTCTAGTGTGGTTGTGAGGTGTCTTAGTGTGGTTGTGAGGGTCATAGCGTGGTTGTGAGGTGTTAGTGTGGTTGTGAGGTGTCATAGGTGTGGTTGTGAGGTGTCATATGTGTGGTTGTGAGGTGTCATGAGTGTGGTTGTAGGTGTCATGCGTGGTTGTGGGGTGTCATAGTGTGGTTGTGAGGTGTCATAGTGTGGTTGTGAGGAGTGTGGTTGTGGTGTCATAGTGTGGTTGTGAGGTGTCTAGCTACTTTATCGGTCATAGTGTGGTTGTGAGGTGTCATAGTGTGGTTGTGAGGTGTCATAGCGTGGTTGTGAGGTGTCAGTAGTGTGGTTGTGAGGTGTCATAGTGTGGTTGTGAGGTGTCATAGTGTGGTTGTGAGGTGTCATAGTGTGGTTGTGAGGTGTCATATGTGTGGTTGTGAGGTGTCATAGTGTGGTTGTGAGGTGTCCTAGCTACTTTATCGGTCAGTAGTGTGGTTGTGAGGGTGTCATAGGTGTGGTTGTGAGGTGTCAAAGCGTGGTTGTGAGGTGTCATAGTGTGGTTGTGAGGTGTCATAGTGTGGTTGTGAGGGTGTCATAGTGTGGTTGTGAGGTGTCAGTAGTGTGGTTGGGTGAGGTGTCATAGTGTGGTTGTGGGAGGTGTCAGTGTGGTTGTGAGGTGTACTAGCTGCTTTACCTGTCTAGTGTGGTTGTGAGGTGTCATAGCGTGGTTGTGAGGTGTCATTAGCGTGGTTGTGAGGGTGTCATAGTGTGGTTGTAGGGTGTCATAGGTGTTGGGTGTCATAGTGTGGTTGTGAGGTGTCATAGTGTGGTTGTGAGGTGTCCTAGCTATTACAGTGTGGTTGTGAGGTGTCAGATGTCATGTGTGGTTGTGAGGTGTCATAGCTACTTTACCTGTCATAGTGTGGTTGTGAGGGTGTCAGTAGTGTGGTTGTGAGGTGTCATAGTGTGGTTGTGAGATGTCATAGTGTGGTTGTGAGGTGTCATAGTGTGGTTTGTGGGGGTGTCCTAGCTACTTTACCTGTCATAGTGTGGTTGTGAGGTGTCATAGTGTGGTTGTGAGGTGTCACTGGTGGTTGTGCAGGTGTCATAGTGTGGTTGTGAGGGTGTCATGGTGTGGTTTGTAGAGGTGTCATAGTTCAAGTGGTTGGTGTCTTGGCTGCTTGAGGTGTCATGGTGTGGTTGTGGGGTTTGGCTTTACCTGTCCTTAGTGTGGTTGTGAGGTGTCATAGTGTGGTTGTGAGGTGTCATTTAGGTGTGGTTGTGAGAATTGTCATAGTGTGGTTGTGAGGGTGTCCCAGTGTTTTAGGTGTCACTGAGTGGTTTGTGAGGGTGTCATAGTGTGGTTGTGCAGGTGTCGTAGTGTGGTTGTGTGTTAGTTTTGTGTCATAGTGTGGTTGTGAGGTGTCACAGTGTGGTTGTGGGTGTGTCATAGTGTGGTTGTGAGGGTGTCATAGTGTGGTTGTGAGGTGTTAATGTCATGGTGTGGTTGTGGGTGTCATAGTGTGGTTGTGGTGTCATGTGTGGTTGTGGGTGTCATAGTGTGGTTGGGAGGTGTCATTAGCGTGGTTGTGAGTGTCATCGTGTGGTTGTGAGGTGTCTGTACTTTACTTGAGTGTGGTTGTGAGGTGTCATAGTGTGGTTGTGGGGTGTCATGGTGTGGTTGTGAGGTTTCCGTAGTGTGGTTGTGAGGGGTGTCATAGTGTGGTTGTGAGATGTCATAGTGTGGTTGTGAGGGTGTCATAGTGTGGTTGTGAGGTGTTACACGTGTGGTTGTGAGGTGTCATAGGTGTGGTTGTGAGGTGTCATGGTGTGGTTGTGGGGTGTCATAGTGTGGTTGTGAGGTGTCATAGGTGGTTGTGAGGTTTTCTGTCATAGTGTGGTTTGTGAGGTGTCATGGGTGGTTGCGAGGTGTCTCGTTAATATCCCACCTCGGGAGTCTTCTGTCTAAGTTGCCCGTATAAAAGCCTTGGGAGAATGTCTGTCCCAGAGTTGCCTGTATATAAAGCCTTGGGAAATGTCTGTCCAGGTGCTGTATATAAAGCCTTGGGGATAATGTCTGCGGTGCCTGCATATAAAGCTAACTTGGGAGGTGTCTGTCCCTAGGTTCCATGTATATATAAAGCCTTGGGAGATGTCTGTCTAGGTGCCCTGTATATTAACCTTGCGGAGATGTCTGTCTAGGTCTTGCCTGATATAAGGCCTTGGAGATGTCTGTCCTAGGTGCCTGCATATAAAGCCTTGGGGAGATGTCTGTCTAGAGTGCCTGTATGTAAAGCCTTGGGAGATGTCTGTGTAGGTGTCTGTATATAGTAAATAACTCGGGATATGTCTGTCTAGAGTGCCTGTATATAAAAGCCTTGGGAGATGTCTGTCTAGGTGCCTGCTATATAAAGCCTTGGGAGATGTCTACTCCCAGGTACTTACTGTATATAAAGCAACTTGGAGATGTCTGTCTAAGGTGCCCCTTATCTCAAAGCCTTGGGAATGTCTGTCTAGGTGCCTGTATATAAAAGCCTTGGGAGATGTCTTTCCAGTTGCCTGTCTGTAAAGCCTTGGAGATGTCTGTCCTAGGTGCCTGAAAGCCTTGGGGTTGTCTGTCTAGGTGCCTGCTATAAGCCTTGGGAGATGTCTGACTCCCAGGTGCCTGTATATAAAGCCTTGGGAGATGTCTGTCTAAGGAGTGCCCCTGTATAAAGCCTTGGGAGATGTCTGTCTAGGTGCCTGTATATAAAGCCATGGAGATTATCAGTTGCCTGTTGTGCCAGGAGATGTCTGTCTAGGTGCCTATATATAAAGCCTTAGGAGATGTCTGTCTAGGGTGCCTGTATATAAGCAGCCCCAGGAGATCTGTCTGGGTGCCCTGTATGCCAAAGCCTTGGAGAGATGTCTGTCTAGGTGCCTGTGTATAAAGCCTTGGGAGATGTCTGTCTAGGTAGCACCGAATATAAAGCCTAGGGAGATGTCTGTTAGGTGCCTGTACCATATAAACCCTTGTGGTATGTCTGTCCCTAGGTGCCTGTATATAAAGCCTTGGGGGGATGTCTGTCCTAGGGTGCCTATGTACTAAGCCTTGAGGAGATGTCTGTCCTAGGTTGTATATAAAGCCTTGGGGGGATGTCTGTCTAGGTGCCTGTATATAAACCTTGAGTGTCTGTCTAGGTGCCTGTATATCTGGAAATAGGGTGTCTGTCAACATAGTATAGAGTGTATCACCATCCGTATATAAAGCCTTGGGAGTTGTCTGTCTGGGTGCCTGTATATAAAGGCCCTGAGATGTCTGGCTACCGGTGCCCCCTGTATAAAGCCTTGGGAGATTGTCTGTGCTCGGTGCCTGTATATAAACCTGGGTCTCTGGGCTATGTCAGTGTCGTCTGGGTGCCTGTATAAAGCCGAGATGTCTGTCTAGGTGACACTGTATATAAAGCGGAGATGTCTCGTCCTGTCATATAGTAGCCTTGAGATGTCTGTCTAGGTGCCTGTATTATATAAGAAGCCTTGGGAGATGTCTGTCTAGGTACGCCGAATATAAAGCCTTGGGAGATGTCATGTCCAGGTGCCTGTATATAAGCCTTGAGGAGATGTCTGTCTAGGTGCCTGTATATAAAGCCTTGGGAGATGTCTGTCCCTAGGTGCCTGTATATAAAGCCTTTAGGAGATGTCTGTCTAGGTGCCTGTATATAAAGCCTTGGGGATGTCATCTAGGTACCTGTATAAAGCCTTGGGGATGTCTGTCCCTAGGTGCCTGCCGCATGTAAACACAGAGATGTCTGTCTAGGTGCCTGTATATAAGGCTGCTTAGAGATGTCTGTCTAGGTACCTGTATATAAGCACTTTGGATGTCATCCCCAGGTGCCTGTATATAAAGCCTTGGGAATATCTGTTACGTTAAGCCCTGGGGATGTCTGTCTAGGTGCCTGTATATAAAGCCTTGGGAGATGTCTGCCAATCTGGGTGCCCTGTATATAAAGCCTAAGATGCTGTCTGGGTGCCTGTGTCTAAAGCAACTTGGGAGATGTCTGTCTAGGTGCCTTATAGCACATAAAGCCTTGGGGACATGTCGTCTAGGTGCCTGTATATAAAGCCTGCGAGATGTCTGTCCCTAGTTTCTGTATAAAGCCTTGGGGAGATGTCTGTCCTAAGGTGCCTGTATATAAAGCCTGGAGATGTCTGTCCTAGGTGCCTGTATCTCCTAAAACCGGATGTCTGTCCCTAGGTGCCTGTATATAAAGCCGGGAATGTCTGTCTAGGTGCCCCTGTATATAAAACCTTTGGGGAGATGTCTGTCTGGTGCCTGTGCACTAAACCTGGGAGAGTCTGTCTAGGTGCCTGTATGAGAAACGCCGAGAGTGTCTGTCTAGGTGCCTGTATATAAAGCCTTAGGAATGTCTGTCTAGGTGCTTACTGTATATAAAAAAGCCTTGGGGAGATGTCTGTCCCAGTTGCCTGTATATAAAGCCGGGAGATGTCTGTCTAGGTGCCTGTATATAAGCCTTGGGAATGTCTGTCCCTAGAGTATATATAAAGCCTTGAGGAGGTGTCTGTCTAAGGTGCCTGTATATAAAAAGCCTTGGGAGATGTCTGTCCCTAGGGCCTGTATATAAAAGCAGCAGGAGATGTCTTGTCTGGGTGCCTGTATATAAAGCCTTTGGGAGATGTCTGTCTAGGTGCCTGTATATAAAGCGGAGGTGTCTGTCTGGGTGCCTGTATATAAAGCCTTGGGGAGATGTCTGTCTAGGTGCCTGTATGTAAAGCCTTGGGGATGTCTGTCTAGGTGCCCCTGTATATAAAGCCTTGGGAGATGTCTGTCTGTGCCTGTATATAAAGCCAATATGGTGTCTAGGAGGAACCTGTGTGTAAAGCCTTGGGAGGTGTCTGTCTAAGGTGCCTGTATATAAAGCCTTAGGAGGTGTCTGTCTAGGTGCCTGTATATAAAAGCCTTGGGAGATGTCTGTCTCGGTGCCTGTATATAAAGCCTGGCAGGAGATGTCTGTCTAGGTGCCTAGTATATAAAGCCAACTTGTTAGGAGATGTCCTGTCGAGGTGCCTGTATATAACAGCCGGAATGTCTGTCTGTTCCTGTATATAAAGCGCTTGGCAGGAGGTGTCTGTCTAGTGCCTGTATATAAAGCCGTGGAGGTGTCCTGTCTAGAGTGCCCTGTATATAAAGCCGGAGATGTCTGTCCTAGAGTGCCTGTATAAAAGCCTTGGGAGATGTCTGTCTAGTGCCTGTATATAAAGCCTCAGAGATGTCATGTCTGGGTGCCTGTATGTAAAAGA
>NW_025536673.1:40000-52583 GCF_020615455.1 Coregonus clupeaformis
CTGAACAGGCATATTCACGGTCACGCTCTCAAATGGTACACAGCTGTAGATTCTCGGAGGATTTGAGGGCCCATGCCAAACCTTTTCAACTTCCTGAGGGGGAAGAGGCGCCTTCTTCACAACTGCGCACGCGTGGACCAACTTTAAAGTTGCTTTTAGGTGATTTTGTATCACCGAGGACTTGAAGCTCTTGACCTAGAAACCTGACTTAACACTGTCAGGGAATGTTTTACACCCAATCACAGCCTGATTCAATGCCGATCGCGAGACCATCTTTTGAATCAGTAACGAGGTTGTACAGTATGGAAAGCCATTCGACGGGTCCAAAGAGACGACAGACCAGTACTTCCCCTATCCAGCCCCTTTACCACAACATTTAAAATAACTTAGAATCAGCCAATCGGGTGTAGAGGAGGGTAGGAGGGAGGGGCTACAGGTCAGTGGACAACACACGCCTGGCGTCAAGGCCTTCCTACAGCCCGAATAACAACATGAAAACAACACTGACACAATGAGTAACTGTGGTCAAGGTCCAGCTCATTTGTTCCGGTGATAGAACTGGGTGTCAAGACAGTTCTGTTCTCCTTATGGTTACCTTGGCTGGACAGGCAAGGCCGAGTCAGTCTGGAAAAGTCTCCTAGGAATTTTTAAGGACTTTGATCTCGAATATAACCTCTGTGGTGTGTCTTCTATACGCTGTCTCTGTGGTGTCTCTGTGGTGTCTCTCTATCGCTGTCTCTCTGTGGTGTGTCTTCTATACGCTGTCTCTGTGGTGTGTCTCTATACGCTGTCTCTCTGTGGTGTGCTTCTATACGCTGTCTCTGTGGTGTGTCTTCTATACGCTGTCTCTCTGTGAGTGTGTCTTCTGTCATACGCTGCTCTCTGTGGTGTGTCTTCTATACGCTGTCTCTCTGTGGTGTGTCTTTATACGCTGTCTCTCTGTGGTGTGTCTTCACCGCTGTCTCTGTGGTGTGTCTCTATCGCTGTTCTCTGTGGTGTGTCTTCTATCGCTGTCTCTCTGTGGTGTGTCTTGTCTATCTGTCTCTCTGTGGTGTGTCTTCTATACGCTGTCTCTCTGTGTGTGTCTCTATATCGCTGTCTCTGTAGTGTGTCTCTATAGTTGTCTCTCTGTGGTGTGTCTTCTATGTCGCTGTCTCTCTGTGTGTGTCTCTATAAGCTGTCTCTCTGTGGTGATGCTCACGCTGTCTCTGTGATTTGTGTCTCTGTGGTGTGTGTCTCTATCGCTTCTCTCTGTGGTTGTCTCTCTACGCTGTCTCGTAGTCTTCGTATACCTGTTCTCTGTGGTGTGTCTCTATACGTGTCTCTCTGTGGTGTGTCTCTGTCACTGTCTCTGTGGTGTGTCTCTATACGCTGTCTCTCTGTGGGTGTGTTCTATGATCGCTGTCTCTGTAGTGTGTCTTCTATAGTCTGTCTCTCGTGGTGTGTCTCTTATACGCTGTCTGTGGTGTGTCTCTATACGCTGTCTCTGTGGTGTGTCTCTATACGCTGTCTCTGTGGTCTGTCTCTATACGCTGTCTCTGTAGGTTCTCTCTATACGCTGTCTCTGGGTGTGTCTCTATACGCTGTCTCTCTGTGGTGTGTCTCTATACGCTGTCTCTCTGTAGGTGCTTCTTGTCTCTCTGTGGTGTGTCTTCTATACGCTGTCTCTCTGTGGTGTGTCTTCTAGGTACGCTGTCTCTCTGTGGTGTGTCTTCTATACGCTGTCTCTCTGTGGTTGTGTCTTTCTATACGCTGTCTCTCTGTGGTGTGTCTCTATACGCTGTCTCTCTGTGGTGTGTCTCTATAAGCTGTCTCTCTGTGGTGTGTATTCTATCTGTCTCTGTGGTGTGTCTCTAGCTGTCTCTCTGTGGTGTCGCTGTTCTCTGTGGTGTGTCTCTGTGGGTGTGTCTCTATATCGCTGTCTCTCTGTGGTGTTCTCTACGCTGTGTCTCTGTGGTGTCTTCTATACTGTCTCTGTGGTGTGTCTCTATACGCTGTCTCTCTGTGGTGTGTCTCTATATCGCTGTCTCTCTGTGGTGTGTCTTCTATACGCTGTCTCTCTGTGGTGTGTCTCATGTGTCTCTCTGTGGTGTGTCTCTCACGCTGCTCTCTGTGGTGTGTCTCTATACGCTGTTGTGGTGTCTCTCTTGTCCTCTGTGGGTGTCTTCAGTACGCTGTCTCTCTGTGGTGTGTCTTCTATACGCTGTCTCTCTGTGGTGTGTCTCATATCGCTGTCTCTCTGTGGTCTATGCTGTCTCTTGGTGTGTCTTCTATCAGCTGTCTCTGTGTGGTGTGTCTCTATCGCTGTCTCTCTGTGGTGTGTCTCTATATGCTGTCTCTCTGTGGTGTGTCTCTATATCGCTGTCTCTCTGTAGTGTGTCTTCTATACCTTCTCTCTGTGGTGTATCTCTATCCTTGTCTCTCTGGTGGTGTGTCTTCTATTCGCTGTCTCTCTGGTGGTGTGTCTTCTATACGCTGTCTCTCTGTGGTGTATCTCTATGCGCTATCTCTCTGTAGTGTGTCTCTATACACTGTCTCTCTGTGGGTGTGTATCTATATCGCTGTCTCTCTGTGGTGTGTCTCTATACGCTGTCTCTCTGGTGTGTCTCTCTATGGCTGTTCTCTGTGGTGTGTCTCTATACGCTGTCTCTCTGTGGTGTGTCTCTATAAGCTGTTCTCTCTGTGGTGTGTCTTCTATCGCTGTCTCTCTGTGGTGTGTCTCTATAAGCTGCATCTCTCTGTGGTGTGTCTCTCACGCTGTCTCTGTGGTGGGTCTCTGGGTGTGGTCTCTCGCTGTTCTCTGTGGTGTCTCTCTGTCTCTCTGTGTGTGTCTTCTATACGCTGTCTCTCTGTGGTGTGTCTCTATACGCTGTCTCTCTGGTGTGTCTCTATACGCTGTCTCTCTGTGGTGTGTCTCTATACGCTGTCTCTCTGTGGTGTGTCTCTATTACGCTGTCTCTCTGTGGTGTGTCTTCTATGCTTGTCTCTCTGTGGTGTGTCTCTATCACTGTCTCTCTGTGGTGTGTCTTCTATACGCTGTCTCTCTGTGGTGTGTCTCTATACGCTGTCTCTCTGTGGTGTGTCTTCTATACGCTGTCTCTCTGTGGTGTCTCTCTGTGGTGTGTCTCTATACGTGTCTCTCTGTGGTGTTCTTCTATACGCTGTCTCTCTGTGGTGTGTCTTCTATACGTGTCTCTCTGTGGTGTGTCTCTATTTGCTGTCTCTCTGTGGTGTGTCTCTATACGCTGTCTCTCTGTGGTGTGTCTTCTATCGCTGTCTCTCTGTGGTGTGTCTTCATACGCTGTCTCTCTGTGTGTGTGTCTCTTCGCTGTCTCTGTCGGTGTGTCTCTATACGCTGTCTCTCTGTGGTGTGTCTTCTACGCTGTCTCTCTGTGGTGTGTCTCTATGCGCTGCTCTCTGTGGTGTGTCTCTGTCGCTGTCTCTGTGCGTCTCTATAAGCTGTCTCTCTGTGGTGTCTTCTATATCGCTGTCTCTGGTGTGTCTCTATGCGCTGTCTCTCTGTGGTGTGTCTCTAGTACGCTGTCTCTGTGGTGTGTCTCTATGCTGTCTCTCTGTGGTGTGTCTCTACGCTGTCTCTCTGGTGTGTCTCTATACGCTGTCTCTCTGTGGTGTGTCTTCTATACGCTGATTCTCTCTGGGTGTGTCTCTATACGCTGTCTCTCTGTGGTGTGTCTCTATACGCTGTCTCTCTGTGGTGTGTCTTCTATACGCTGTCTCTCTGTGGTGTGTCTTCTACGCTGTCTCTCTTTCTCTACAAGCTGTCTCTCTGTGGTGTGTCTCTATCTCGCTGTCTCTCTGTTTCTCTGTAGTGTCTCTATACGCTGTCTCTGTGGTGTGTCTTCTTCCTGTCTCTCTGTGGTGTGTCTTCAGCCGCTGTCTCTGTAGTGTGTCTCTATAAGCTGTCTCTCTGTGGTGTGTCTCTGTACGCTGTCTCTCTGTGGTGTGTCTTCTGTCGCTGTGTCTCTGTGGTGTGTCTCTATGCTGTCTCTCTGTGGTGTGTCTCTATACGCTGTCTCTGTGGTGTGTCTCTATACGCTGTCTTTTGTCTCTGTGGTGTGTCTTCTATACGCTGTCTCTCTGTGGTGTGTCTCTCTATACGCTGTCTCTCTGTGGTGTGTCTCTATATCGCTGTCTCTCTGTGGTGTGTCTTCTATAAGCTGTCTCTCTGTGGTGGTGTGTCTCTACTTGCTTTCTCTGTGGTGTGTCTCTATCGCTATCTCTCTGTTGGGTGTGTCTCTCTACGCTGTCTCTCTGTGGTCTCTATTCTCTCTGTGGTGTGTCTCTCTATGCTGTCTCTCTGTGGTGTGTCTCTATACGCTGTCTCTCTGTGGTGTGTCTCTTAAGCTGTCTCTCTGTGGTGTGTCTCTCTATACGCTGTCTCTCTGTGGTGTATCTCTTCGCTGTCTCTCTGTGGTGTGTCTCTCTCGCTGTCTCTCTTTTCTCTGTGGTGTGTCTCTATACGCTGTCTCTCTGTGGTGTATCTACGCTGTCTCTCTGTGGTGTGTCTTCTATGCATTGTCTCTTTGGTGTGTCTCTATACGCTGTCTCTCTGTGGTGTGTCTCTCTACGCTGTCTCTGTGGTGTGTCGCTGTCTCTCTGTGGTGTGTCTCTATACGCTGTCTCTGTGTGTGTCTCTCTCAGTGTCTCTGTGGTGTGTCTCTATACGCTGTCTCTCTGTGGTGTGTCTTCTATACGCTGTCTCTCTCTGGTGTCTTCTATACGGCTGTCTCTCTGTGGTGGGTCTCCTCACGCTGCTCTGTGGTGTATGCTTCTATACGCTGTCTCTCTTTCTCTCTGTGGTGTGTCTCTACTCGCTGTCTCTCTGTGGTGTGTCTTCTATACGCTGTCTCTGTGGTGTGTCTTCATACGCTGTCTCTCTGTGGTGTGTCTTCTATATGCTGTCTCTCTGTGGGTGTGTACGCTGTCTCTCTGTGGTGTGTCTCTATACGCTGTCTCTGTAGTGTGGCTTCTAATCGCTGTCTCTTCGTGGTGTGTCTCTATACGCTGTCTCTCTGTGGTGTGTCTCTATACGCTGTCTCTCTGTGGTGTGTCTCTATAAGCTGTCTCTCTGTGGTGTGTCTCTATACGCTGTCTCTCTGTGGTGTGTCTCTATGTCGCTGTCTCTCTGTGGTGTGTCTCTCTATACGCTGTCTCTCTGTGGTGTGTCTCTATAAGCTGTCTCTCTGTGGTGTCTCTCTATACGCTGTCTCTGTGGTGTCTCTATAAGCTGTCTCTCTGTGGTGTGTCCCTCTGATTAAGCCCCTGTGTGTGTCTCTGTGGTGTGTCTCTATAGTGTCTCTTCTGTGGTGTGTCTTCACTGTCTCTCTGTGGTGTCTCTCTGTATACGCTGTCTCTCTGTGGTGTGTCTTCTATACGCTGTCTCTCTGGTGTGTCTCTATACGCTGTCTCTCGTGGTGTGTCTCTATACGCTGTCTCTGGTGGTTCTATAAGCTGTCTCTCTGTGGTGTGTCTCCGCTGTCTCTCTGTGGTGTGTCTCTCTATCGCTGTCTCTCGTGGTGTGTCTCTCTATACGCTGTCTCTGTGGTGTGTCTCTACGTCGCTGTCTCTCTGTGGTGTCTCTCTATACGCTGTCTCTCTGTGGTGTGTCTCTCTTGCGCTGTCTCTCTGTGGGTATTGTTCCTGTCTCTCTGTGGTGTGTCTCTATAGCATTTGTCTCTCTGTGGTGTGTCTCTATATGCTGTCTCTCTGTGGTGTGTCTCTATGATATATTGTCTCGTGGTGTGTCTTCTATGCTGTCTTCTCTGTGGTGTGTCTCTATATGCTGTCTCTGTGTGGGTGTGTCTTCTATACGCTGTCTCTCTGTGGTGTGTCTTCTATACGCTGTCTCTCTGTGGTGTGTCTCTATACGCTGTCTCTCTGTGAATTGTGTCTTCTATATGCTTTGTCTCTCGTGGTGTGTCTTCTATACGCTGTCTCTCTGTGGTGTGTCTCGCTTAGTGTCTCTCTGCCCATGGTGTCTTCTATACGCTTGTCTCTCTGTGGTGTGTCTCTACAAGCTGTCTCTCTTGTAGGTGTGTCTCTATACGCTGTCTCTCTGTGGGTGTGTCTCTATACGCTGTCTCTCTGTGGTGTGTCTCTATACGCTGTCTCTCTGTGGTGTTCTCTCTATATGCTGTCTCTCTGTGGTGTGTCTTCTATACGCTGTTCTCTCTGTGGTGTGTCTTCTACACGCTGTTCTCTGTGGTGTGTCTCTATTTAGACGCTGTCTCTCTGTGGTGTGTCTCTATACGCTGTCTCTCTGTGGTGTGTCTTCTATACGCTGTCTCTCTGTGGTGTGTCTCTATATGCTGTCTCTCTGTGGGTGTCTTCTTACGCTGTCTCTCTGTGGTGTGTCTCTCTGTGGTGTGTCTCTATAAGCTGTCTCTGTGGTGTGTCTCTCTACTGGCTGTCTCTCTGTGGTGTGTCTCAGGTGTCTCATACGCTGGTCTCTCTGTGGTGTCTCTCTGTACGTTGTCTCTCTGTGGTGTGTCTTCTATACGCTGTCTCTCTGTGGTGTGTCTTCTATACGTCGTCTCTCTGTGGTGTGTCTCTATACGCTGTCTCTCTGTGGTGTGTCTCTATACGCATGTCTCTCTGGGTGTGTCTTTCTTATACGCTGTCTCTCTGTGGTGTGTCTCTATACGCTGTCTCGGAAAAGGTCTGTATACGCTGTCTCTTCTGTGGTGTGTCTTCATAAGCTGTCTCTGTGGTGTGTCTTGTATACGCTGTCTCTGTGCGGTGTGTCTCTATATCGCTGTCTCTCTGTGGTGTGTCTCTCTATACGCTGGCTCTCTTAGTGGTGTGTCTTCTATAAGCTGTCTCTCTGTGGTGCTTCTATACGGTGTCTCTCTGTAGTTGTCTATCCTGTCTCTCTGTGGTGTCTCTCTATACGCTGTCTCTCTGTGGGTATGTGTCTTCTATACCTGTCTCTCTGTTGTGTCTGCTCGCTGCTCTGTGGTGTGTCTCTATAAGCTGTCTCTGTGGTGCGCTCTCTATACGCTGTCTCTCTGTGGTGTGTGTCTCTTACGCTGTCTCTCTGTGGTGTGTCTCTTATTGCTTGTGTCTCTGTGGTGTGTGTCTTATGCTGTCTCTCGCGGTGTGTCTCTGTACGCTGTCTCTGTTTCTGGTCTCTCTGTGGTGTGTCTCTATCTGTCTCTCTGTGGTGTGTCTTCTCTACGCTGTCTCTCTGTGGTGTGTCTTCATACCTTTGTCTGTCTGTGGTGTGTCTCTATACGCTGTCTCTCAGTGGTGTGTCTTTATATCGCTGTCTCTCTGTGGTGTGCTACGCTGGCTCTCTGTGGTGTGTCTCTATACGCTGTCTCTGTGGAGGGTGTCTCTGTGCTGTCTCTCTGTGGTGTGTCTCTGTCGCTGTCTCTGTGAAGTGTCTCTCTATACGCTGTCTCTCTGTGGTGTGTTCTTCTATACGCTGTCTCTCTGTGGTGTGTCTTCTGTGGCTGTCTCTCTGTGGTGTCTCTCTGTATGCTGTCTCTCTGTGGTGTGTCTCTATACGCTGTCTCTCTGTGGAGTGTGTCTTCTATATACGCTGTTCTCTGTGGTGTGGCTCTATGCTGTCTCTCTGTGGTGTGTCCTAAGCTCTCTGTGGTGTGTCTTCTGTACGCTGTCTCTCTGTGGTGTGTCTCTATACGCTGTCTCCGTGGTGTCTCTCTATGCGCTGTCTTCTCTGTGGTGTCTCTCTGCTCCCTGTCTCTCTGTGGTGTGTCTAATACGCTGTCTCTCTGTGGTGTGTCTTCTATACGCTGTCTCTGTGGTGTGTCTTCTATACGCTGTCTCTCTGTGTGTGTCTTCTATACAAGGCTCTCTCTGTGGGTGTCTTCTATACGTCTCTTCTGTGGGTGTGTCTTCTACACTACTGTCTCTCTGTGGTGTGTCTCTATACGCTGTCTCTCTGTGGTGTGTCTTCTATACGCTGTCTCTCTGTGGGTGTCTTCTAGCGCGTTGTCTCTCTGTGGGTGTCTCTATCCTGTCTCTCTGTGGGTGTGTCTCTATACGCTTGTCTCTCTGTGGTGTGGTCTCTATAAGCTGTCTCTCGTGGTGTCTCTACACGCTGTCTCTGTGTGTTTCTCTATACGCTGTCTCTCTGTGGTGTGTCTTCTATATGCTGTCTCTGTGGTGTGTGTTCCACATACGCTGTCTCTCTGTAGGTCTCTATCTACGCTGTCTCTCTGTGGTGTTCTCTATACGCTGTCTCTCTGTGGTGTGTTCTCTATAAGCTGTCTCTGTGGTGTGTCTCTATACGCTGTCTCTCTGTGGTGTGTCTTCTATAGCTGTCTCTCTGTAGTGTGTCTTCTATTCGCTGTCTCTCTGTGGTGTGTCTCTATTCGCTGTCTCTCTCTGTAGTTTGTCTCTATACGCTGTCTCTCTGTGGTGTCTCTATACGCTGTCTCTCTGTGGTGTGTCTCTATCATTTTGTCTCTGTAGACTGTCTCTATCACGCTGTCTCTCTGTGGTGTGTCTCTATTCGCTGTCTCTCTGTGGTGTCTCTATCACGCTGTCTCTCTGTGGTGTCTCTATCCTTTGTCTCTCTGTGAATTGTCTCTATTCGCTGTCTCTCTGTGGTGTGTCTCTATACGCTGTCTCTCTGTGGTGTCTCTATTCGCTGTCTCTCTGTGGTGTGTCTCTGCTCGGCTGTCTCTCTGTGGTGTCTCTATGCCCTTTGTCTCTCTGTGGTGTGTCTCTATACGCTGTCTCTCTGTGGTATGTCTTCTATATGCTGTCTCTCTGTGGTGTAACTTCTCAGCTGTCTCTCTGTAGTATGTCTTCTCATGTCTCTCTGTGGTGCTGTCTCTCTTCTGTGTCTCTCTGTGGTGTGTCTCTGTCGCTGTCTCTCTGTGGTGTGTCTCTGCTCGCTGTCTCTCTGTGTGGTGTCTCTCTGTCGCTGTCTCTCTGTGGTGTGTCTCTCTATACGCTGTCTCTTGGTGTCTCTCGCTGTCTCTCTGTGGTGTGTCTCTATTCGCTGTCTCTCTGTGGTGTGTCTTCTATATGCTGTCTCTCTACGGTGTGTCTTCTATTCGCTGTCTCTCTGTGGTGTGTCTCTATGCGCTGTCTCTCTACAGATTTTGTGTCTCTCTCGCTGTCTCTCTGTGGTGTGTCTCTCTACTCCTTTCTCTCTGTGGTGTGTGTCTTCTATCGCTGTCTCTGTGAGTGTCTCTCGCTGTCTCTCTGTGGTGTGTCTCTCTGTCTGGCTGTCTCTCTGGTGTGTCTTCCTATTCGCTGTCTCTCTGTGGTGTGTCTCTCTCTCACAGCTGGTCTCTGCCGTGTGTCTTTTGTCGCTGTCTCTGTGGTGTGTCTCTATACGCTGTCTCTCTGTGGTGTCTCTCTATACGCTGTCTCTCTGTGGTGTGTCTCTATACGCTGTCTCTCTGTGGTGTGTCTTCTGTGCGCTGTCTCTCTGTGGTGTGTCTTCTTATGCTGTCTCTCTGTGGTCTGTCTCTGTTCGCTGTCTCTCTGTGGTGTGTCTCTCTATTCGCTGTCTCTCTGTGGTGTCTCTCTGTGGTGTTGTCTCTATACGCATGTCTCTCTGTGGTGTCTCTGTCGCTGTCTCTCAATTTTGTGTCTCTATTCGCTGTCTCTCTGTGGTGTGTCTCTATCGGCTGTCTCTCTGTGGTGTGTCTCTCTATACGCTGGTCTCTGTGGTGTGTCTCTATACGCTGTCTCTCTGTGGTGTGTCTCTGTACGCTGGTCTCTGTGGAGTGTGTCTTCTTTTCCCTTTTGTCTCTCTGTGGTGTGTCTCTCTATACGCTGTGTCTCGGTGTCTCTCTGTGGTGTCTCTCTACTCTCGCTGTCTCTCTCTGTGGTATGTCTCTATCGCTGTCTCTCTGTGGTGTGTCTCTGTTCGCTTTGTCTCTGTGGTGTGTCTTCTATCTACGCTGTCTCTCTGTGGTGTGTCTCTATACGCTGTCTCTCTGTGGTGTGTCTCTATTCGCTGTCTCTCTGTGGTGTGCTCTCTATTCGCTGTCTCTCTGTGGTGTGTCTCTATACGGCTGTCTCTCTGTGGTGTGTCTCTATATTCGCTGTCTCTCTGTGGTGTGTCTTCTATACGCTGTCTCTGTGGTGTATCTTCTGTTCGCTGTCTCTCTGGTGTGTCTTCTATACGCTGTCTCTCTGTGGTGTGAAAATGCTTCTATACGCTGTCTCTGTGGTGTGTCTCTATACGCTGTCTCTCTGTGGTGTGTCTCTATCAGCTGTCTCTCCTGTGGTGTGTCTTCTATTCGCTGTCTCTGTGGTGTGTCTCTATACGCTGTCTCTCTGACAGTGTGTGCTTCTATACGCTCTGTCTCTCTGTGGTGTGTCTCTATACGCTGGTCTCTCTGTGGTGTGTCTATCGTCTCTCTGTGGTGTGTCTCTCGCTGTCTCTCTGTGGTGTGTCTCTATATATATGCTGTCTCTGTGGTGTGTCTCTATAAGCTGTCTCTCTGTGGTGTCTCTCTATATGCTGTCTCTGTGGTGTGTGGTTTGCCTTGTGAGGGCATGGACTCAAAGAAGATGGATGTAGCAGAGATCTTGTATCCGTCCGCGGCCGTGTGTCCAGGTGACCTCCATCAGGTAGGTCCAGACCCATGATCCGCCCATGAGGCTCCGCATTAGCCGTGTGCACAGCAAGAGATTAACAGAGCCTAGAAACACAAAAACCGCCAAGTTAGCCACTTGCTTGACTGCTGAGCTGGCCTGGTTCCACCTCTACCAAGTTAGCAGGGACACCACACATTGCAACCCCACTGGCCTGGTTCCACCTCTGCAGAAGTTAGCAGGAGACACCCACACAGCCGCACTGAGCTGGCCTGGATTTCCTGCTCTACCCAAGTTGGCAGGAGACACCACACAGCTGTATTCAGGCTGGCCTGGTTCCTCCACCAAGTTGGCAGGAGACACCCACGCAGCTGTCACTGAGCTGGCCTGGTTCCCCATCCACGCAAGTTGGCAGGGCCACCACACAGCCTTCTTTTCTGTTCTGGTTTCACCTCTACCAGAAGTTAGCAGGAGACACCACACAGCCTATGCTGAGCTGGCCTGGTTCCCACATCCACCCAGGTGCTTGGAGACACCCGCAGCTATGCTGAGCTCTCTGTGTAGTGTGTGTGTGTGTCTCTTCGTAGTGTGGCCTTTGTCTCTGTGTATTGTGTGTCTCTGTGTGGTATGTGTGTCTCTCTTTGTGTAGTGTGTCTCTCTGTGTGGTGTAGTATATAAGTAGTGTGTGTCTGTGTAGTGTCTCTCTCTGTGTAGTGTGTCTCTCTGTGTAGTGTGTGTCTCTTCGTGAGTGTCTTTATCTGTGTGGTGTACTCTCTGTGTAGTGTGTGTGTGTCTCTGTGTAGTGTGTGTGTCTCTCTGTGTAGTGTGTGTCTCTGTGTAGTGTGTGTGTGTGTCTCTGCGTAGTGTGTTGTGTAGTGTGTGTGTCTCTCTGTGTAGTGTGTTCTGTGGTGTGTGTGTGTGTGTGTGTCTCGTGTGTCTGTGTAGTGTGTTCTATATTTAGTGTGTCTCTCCCTTTATTGAGTGTGTCTATTAGTAGTGTGTGTCTGTGAGTGTGTCTCTCTGTGCTTAGTGTGTGTGCCTCTGTGTAGTGTGTGTGGTCTCTGTGTAGTGTGTGTCTCTGTGAGTTGTGTGTGTCTGTGTGAGTGTGTCTCTCTGTGTAGTGTGTGTATGTGTCTTTTTAAATTTGTGTCTGTGTAGTGTGTCTCTCTGTGTGTGTGTGTGTGTCTGTGTAGTGTGTCTCTTGTGTAGTGTGTGTCTCTGTGTAGTGTGTGTTTCTGTGTAGTGTGTCTCTCTGTGGGTGTCTCTCTGTGTAGTGTGTGGTCTCTGTGTTGGCGTGTGTCTGTAGTGTGTCTCTCTGTAGTGTGTGTGTATGTGTCTCTTTGTTGTGTGTGTCTGTGTAGTGTGTCTCTGTGTAGTGTGTGTGTATGTGTCTCTGGCGTTGCTTGTGTCTTGTAGTGTGTCTCTTTTTGTAGTGTGTGTGTGTCTCTGCGTGGTGTGTGTCTGTGGTGTGTCTCTCTGGTATTGTGTGTCTCTCTTTGTAGTGTCTCTCTGTGTGGTGTGTCTGTGTAGTGTGTCTCTTTGTAGTGTGTGTGTATGTGTCTCTGCGTAGTGTATTGTCTGTGTATGTGTCTCTCTGTGTAGTGTGTGATGTGTCTTTTTTTGCATTGAGTGTGTGTGTCTCTGCGTGAGCTGTGCCTCATAATGTAGTGCTGTCTCTCTGTGTTGGTGTGTATGTCTCTTGTGTGGTGTGCTTTATGTCTCTTTGTGTGAGCACTTGTGTGCGTAGTGTGTCTGTGAGTGTGTCTCTCTGTGTAGTGTGTGTGTGTCTCTCTGTGTAGTGTGTATGTGTCTCTGTGTAGTGTGTGTATGTGTCCCATAATGTGCAAGCATGTCTCTCTGTGTAGTGTGTGTGTAGGTCTCTTGTAGTGTGTGTGTGTGTGTCTCTGTGTTACCTGAGTATGGCTGTGCATTGTTGCCTTTTCAGCGTCAGTGCGTGAGCTCAAATCTCCTCTTACAACTTTGGACGCTCCAACTCACATCTACATGTTCGTACCTCGTAATATCTACACACACA
>NW_025536674.1:0-52540 GCF_020615455.1 Coregonus clupeaformis
TATAGACAAGTTTTTGAGCCGTTTCCGCTCTACTTCCTGAACTCCTCCCGTCGATGCAATCCACTTCCGTTCTGCCGGGCTGGGTTTGTTTTGCTAGCTAGCTCCGTTGTGCCGACAAAGCACTGATATCGCAGTGACAAAGAGGATATAAAAATTACAATTACAACATGAAGAAAAGTGGTTCGGGAACGACGGTGCGGTAGTTGGTTGCAAAAACTCGAGAAAGAACCTGAACGAGTGGTTAGATAGAGAGTGCTACGACCACAAACCAGCTACGAAGAGGCAATGTCCATGCGCTCCATTGTTTACATTTTTTCGCAAGCCTGATACCGACTCGGAATCAAGGACCTGGCTGAAGGCATTGAATCTAAAGAAACCACCCCTCAACGTTTTTGTTTGTTCCTATCACTTTGTTGACCAAAAACCTACCAAGGATAATCCTTTCCCAGAGTTGTGGTTGGGATACAATCGCCCTCCCCAGCCAAAGAGGCGTCAACTCACCCAGCGGACCACTGCCTCCCCCAGATAAAGAAACGCAGACTTGAATCTGAGGGTAAGTTCAGCAACTTTAGCTATGAAGCTGACAATACTGTTAATTATGAAGAAGTTGTCATACATTAACATTGCTACCCGGTATTTTGCTAAGGCAGTTGATTGTTTTGGAGATGGGACAAACAATGCCCACGATAGCTACATCATTAATTGTGTGTGTGTGTGTGTGCCTGCCTCGTGTGCCTTAGTCTACATCATAAATACAATGCAAGGTGGCAGGCTGTTGTGATGATGATTGTGTGTGTGCGTGTGAGTGCAATGTTGTAGTACACATTTTTCCATTGTGATGTTTGTAGTGAGAGGACTCTATGCCTGCATTAATTTAGCTCCATCCATGTTTTCTCTTCCCTTTTTTAGATGCTCCAAACCTGCATTTCAAGATGCCCAGACCCAATGGGAGGATCCGTCACATATTGATCACATTTACTGTTCAACAACACAGTCTGTTAAAGTAGACAAGGCCACACAGTGCGAGGCAGAAATGGGTCCTACTGTGACCAGCACCACGGTCATTGATGATGCTAGGTCCCGGCTGTATACAGGAGTGCTTATGGTTCAATTCTTC
The DNA here is from genome assembly GCF_020615455.1 of Coregonus clupeaformis. Taxonomy (NCBI): domain Eukaryota; kingdom Metazoa; phylum Chordata; class Actinopteri; order Salmoniformes; family Salmonidae; genus Coregonus; species Coregonus clupeaformis. The sequence continues at coordinate 1,118 of NW_025536674.1, forward strand.
ACCCTGGTGACGGTGTTGTTGCCTTTCAGTAAGCCATCAATTACCCTTCCTGTTGTTGACCAAATAATTATGACGTTGATGAAACTAAAACTAAACCTAATATTAGGAGATATTGCTCACCGCTTCAATGTGTCTACATCCATGGCAAGCATTGTGATTAGTCACTGGATTGACGTGATGGGTGAACAGTTCAAAGTCCTGATCCCCTGGCTTCCAAGAGAGACCATTCGTGCCACCATGCCCTTGTCGTTTCAGAGGAACTACCCTCGAACCACCTGCATCATTGACTGTGCCGAAGTGCCATGCAGAGAGCCACAAACCACGACTCAGGAGTGACACTTTCAGCCAGTATAAATCACGCAACACTGTGAAATATCTCGTCGCTGTGGCCCCTAATGGGCTAATCATGTTTATATCGGATGCCTATGCTAGCAGAAGCAGCGATAAGTTTATCACCATGGACAGTGGGTTCCTAGACTATCTGAGGGCTGGTGATGAGGTCATGGCGGACCGTGGGTTCACCATTCGAGACTTGCTTGATGAGTGAAGGGTCAGTTTGAACATCCCTGCTTTCACCTACAGGCGCAATCAGTTGACCAATGAGGAGACGACACGCACCAGGCGAGTAGCCAATGTCCGCATACATGTGGAAAGAGCAATCCAGAGACTGAAGGTGTTTAAGATTTTATCCCAGAATGTTCCCATCAGCATGGCCCCGAAACTGGACAACATCTTAACCATCTGTGCTGGCCTAGTTAACCTGAAGAGTCCACTGATCAGTGAGGTTTAGAATCTTGCCCTGTGTCCCTGTCTACCAACACCCAGCCATGTTGTTCATTAAATACAGATAAACACAACAAATACTGCATGCATTGTATTTTTTAATATTATATATGAATATTTTCATAGTGATGTAATTGTGTGGGCTGCTTTTGTATTTTACTTTTTAATACCTGTTAAGATTAAACATGCAATCTTTCTTGTTGAAGCCATTTGTTTAGTTTCCTCAAAACAATTAATCCAGTGTTATTTATGTACAGTATGAGCTTACTATGAATTATGAACCGTGTTAAAATAAATTGTAGCACTCTAAGGATTGAAATTACATCAAACTTTATTTTCACTCAAACAGTAGGCACACTGATATATTGCACAGCATAAAGAGATCATGTAAACAATGGACATCTGTTGGCTCCTGTGGGCATGACCTAAATAAGGCCGTTTATTTTGGTTTTAAAATGCTGAGATATTTACTGCAGAACTGTAACCTTCCCTCAACAAAATCATCAACAATTTTCGGGAGCATGTGGGCAAAGTAGAATGTGCGCAGCCTTATGATATGCCCCTGGACAAAGCCTTGGTCGTAGGGTACTTCCGATTTCTAGGTGCTCAGTTTTGTTCCAGATCACCAACTTGGAGTGCTGAAGCCCTGTGCAGTGCATCCCAATTTGTACCTGCATGTAGTAGCCTTTTGGACCATTGCAGGCAATATGGTAATCTATCTCCGTTTGCCACAGTTGTGATTTCGCAGTTATTTGTTGCCAAAAATTCTGCAAGTGACTTGTTTCCCATCACAGGTGATTTGATCTCCAACAGAATGTCGTTGTTTATCACTCCATCGGGAGATGCTGCAAGCCACGGTTCCTTTTCGCACACCACTAAGCCTTTGGTTTCAATGCTGTTGCCCAGAGTTTCCAAATAGTCCCTTGCAAGTTCCTCCCCATCCGCTCCTTGACGGGTTGCGGCATTGCCACGGAAGGATGGGTGTAAGTGTTCTGACAAAAACTTGTCAGGCGCCGTGGTTGAGCGAATGGGCACCTTTCTAGCTGTGCTCGCTGTCAAAGTAGTAGAACCGTGTTCCCAAACTAGCGTCGACATCGCTGTGTTTACACCGGCAGATGTTGTGCAAACAACTTCCGGCGGAAATGAAATGCATTTGTGTAGAGTTATGGCGCCACCCGGGATACAGCGCGTAAACTTGTCTATATAATATAATACAAAGTAGGATTTGAGTTGGACGCTCAATATTCTTGTATGCCCTCTCTCACCAGAAGATGGCGATAGAAACCTGGTCATTGTATCAATGCAAGACCAGTGCAGACGTGTTGCGTCTGACCATGATCTCAGAACACGGAACTAAATCTCTGCAGATGTTTGGAGAGATTGCCCTGTAGACCAGAGGTGTCATGAAGGGAGCACTGATGAAGATAATTGTGTAGATATTAATGTTATAATCACAGAATACTAAACCTCTACTGGATTCAGTATGCCACTCCTTTTTCACAGCATGGCATTTGTGTTAACCACAACGAGCACCAACCACTACTGCCAAGTACGGTAAGGTTTAGTCAACTCTTAAAAAGAGAAATCGCCAGGAGATTACAGTATGAGAGAGAGAGGTGAGAGAGATAAGTGTGTGTGTCTGAGAAAGAGAGTGTGTGTGTGTCTGAGAGAGAGAGCGAGAGATAGCATAGGGGTATGTGTTCTTGTAAAGGGGGGATGTATTTCACAAACAGGGGGGAAAAAACTATTCTACAGATTTGATCGAAGGTGTTGTTGATGGATGATTATGACATAATCCCAAACAGTTGGCATGCAAATAAACATTAGCTCCTCAGTCCTTCCCATTGGGTGTTAGTGGCTGATGGGCGGATCTAAAGAGGAAAGTGAAAACACAAACTCACACTCTGTCAGCATCCAGCCGTGGCAAGCAGGCACATTGTGGAGTAGGTTATGCAGCCGCGCTAAAGAGTTATTAAAGTTCTGAGTCTGACAGTCAAAGCTTCCGGAAGGCATACACACGGAGGAATACAACTGAAAACAGGGAGGAAAATCTCACCTCACCGGTATCTGCTTTCTACACTTTGACTTTGGGACTATTCTGGAGTGTAGCTAAATGAAAAGGAGGCGACGTATCATAACCAAATAGACCGCACTATGGAGAGCAAGGGCAGCCGCTGTAAAATCGTGGTGGTCGGCGACACGCGATGTGGCAAAACGGCATTACTTCATGTCTTCGCCAAAGACTCGTACCCAGAGGTAAATTATGGCGGTTGTATTACGAAGTTTGTACGATTGTAATAAATAAGTCATTATTTTCATTTAAAAAAATATTTGTGTAGCCTACGCGCCATGCGCGCATCAGCCTTCTCCATAAATGATGTTATAACAATTAAAGGATTCTAAAGTTTTTAGGCTTGAGATCCTGTCTATAGCCTAGGATCAATAGCCTCAATCTATGGCACATCTTTTTAATTAATGACACAAATTTTGCCTTAGCCCTATACATTCTAGCTGGTCATGTGTGTTTTAGAATTGGCTAAGAATTCATCTGGTGCATGCCATATGCACATAGCCTACATGTGATATGTGATAGAGGCAGTGGCGGCTCCTGAAAAAATTCTCAGGAGGGGCAATTTTTCTGATGATTTAGGTGACCTACACACATTTTAAAAAAGATATGTCCAGCAACAACATGAAGACAGGGGCAGCATATAAGTCAATACCAGAAGCATTTATTGACTGATCTGGGGAGATGGATTCCAGTTTCTGTGACAGATTATAAATAATCTCTGATGCCTTTGTTATATTAGCTTTTGGTTGAATGTACTGTCGTAGTAAATATATAATGTTATAGCTTGGTCTGACTAAAATCTTGTGCATGACCCATTTTGTGTTGGGCGTTTGTTTTCAATCAATGCTGTTCCTATCCTATAACAATGGACAAAAGAGTCCTATCTTGTCAGCCTTGTCAGCAGGTGGCCAAGGACAACACCCACGCCATAGGTCTCTCAGTTCTTCCAACTCACGAGTTCTTGCTCTGAGGACACACACACACACACACATCATCACTGATAACACACACATCATCACTGTTAAACACACACACACACACACACACACACACAAAAATCCCCTCTCTTTAGGCTGAACATTTGAAGACAGAGAACCCGACTCAGAGCCAATGCAACAGTGGAGGGGACCTCGCCCAACTCATCAGGACCAATCAGAAGATCAGAACTACTAGATTCAACCTAAGAGTTTGACGAACGAGTCCGTGCACGCGATTCCAGATATCTTTACCTCTGAATAAACTGCCTTTATTATACCATATCCACCCTGTCCAAAGTCTCTACTTGGTCTCAGTTCTCCAGTAAACTTGTGATTATCAACAGTACACAACAGTAACAAACAATTGGGGGAACTCACGGGGCAGATAGTAAGGTCGCAGTGACACAGAAAGCAGTTCAATGTCGGGGGCTCGGGGGTACAGAGTCGCTCTCTTACCAGGATCGATTTTCCCTGTGACTGTCAGATCGCGGTCCGCTCTGACCAGGGTGAAGCCGGCCGGCTCCACTTCTCTGTCCGGGACTCTGTCATCCAGCCAAGTCTCCCAGCTGTATTGGATTCCGCTGCCAGCAACGTTTTCATTATTTAGTCCGTTCAGTAGCGGGTATGTACACGATCAACAAGATCAGTCCAAAACCCACCACTGGAAATCCATGGTTGGCAGAATGTTTGTAAACTAAGTGTACAAATTAAAAACATAAAATAACGCCACTAAGTGTACAAATTAAAAACATAAGATAACGCCACACTGCAGGTCGCAACAGAGACGCTGCTAGCCGCTATTTTCTTAGTTACGTTCATGGTTACGTCACGTATGACGAGCGTAAGTGCAAGCCCACAGACACCCATAGAGATTGTATTGAAAGCTTTGAAATTTGAAAAAAATAGATTTTACATGACAGGCTATGAGAGACTTCTGGGCGATTTTCAACCTGACTGAAATCGCCCCAAAAACGGGCGGGGCCATTTGAAGCACGACTTTAGCCTGATTTGACATTTAGTGGCAGTCAGATCAGATTAGAACACTGATAACTACTGTTGCCGTGATATAATTGATTAGAAAAAAAATCCCTTCCTTTTCCCGTTTGGCAGTGCGTCGCCCATATCGCCCTATTGAACAGGCCGTCCCTGGATAGAGGAATAGGTCTAGACCAGACTTTATCCGCCGAGATGAGTAGGAATGGAACATGGTATCATTTTGAATCATTGGGCAGATATAGGTTTTCATTGTTCCATTTGAAATGTTTCTTTTCAGAATTATGTCCCTACTGTCTTCGAGAACTACACGGCCAGTTTCGAGATCGAGAAACAGCGGATTGAGCTGAACATGTGGGACACATCAGGTAAGGACTGTGGCTTCAAGCGGGACTAATTTAATAAATAAATGTTGACACTTGGACTCGAAGATGTCACAACTTGCACAAGTAATGTGGGCAGTGAGCCAAGTCTCTTTTAGTCTGGGAGGCTCCGTTCAAGGTGCAGAAATTGGAAAAGATGGGACAGTTTTTAGCATTCAGCAAAATCCAGGCACGTTCAAATTAATTATATTTATTCGGATTATAATTGTGGATTTTCCCAACAAATTACGCACAGCAATTTGTGGTTTTTGCCCACAAAACTACGCACACAAATTACATATTTTCGAGGGAGGCTACCTTTCTTGGACATTTTTTGTTACTTCCTTTGACAGTTGAGTACATATTGAATGTCTAGCCTTTAGGCCTCCTGCACAGTTGACCTGGTATTTTATTGCACCAATTTGTCTTTTTGAGGGATTGCCGCTTTCACGTGCAATCGGAGTTATCAGAAAGCCTAGTTCTCAGTGGGAAATTTCACTTGAATCCCAGCTAACAACAAACGTTCCCACAACTTTAGAGAACGTTCCCTTAAGAGTCTCATTAGGTCATTAACTAACGTTTTCATAGGAATGTTCCCGTGATGTGCAAGGAATTTTTCCAAGAGACCATTCCCTTAATGTAAAATAGAACTTACCCAGAACGGGTAACCATGTTCTCAGAACTGAAGGAATTAATGTTCTAGACACGTTTCATGCGAACGTTGCAAGAACATCAATGTGTCCAGTTTTCTGTGGGTTAGGAGAATATTCCATTAATGTCCTACCAAACATACACAGAACATGGTTGCCATGTTCTCAGAATATAAGATATTAATGTCATAGACATGTTTTATGGGAGCGTTTCAAGAAAATTAATTTGTCCAGTTTTGGGAGGGTTAAAATAATATTCCATCAATGTCCCACCAAACCTACACAGAATATAGTTGCCATGTTCTCAGAACATAATAAATGTTTCATGGGAATGTGTCCAAAACGTTTGTGTCCCCCCCAAAAAAATCATTACACATCATGTTACTGTTGCCAAGCCAATCAAGGCCCTGATAGGTGAACCATTGATCCATTCACAGCTCTTTGTCTGTTGGCAAGGTTAGGGATACTCACACACACAGTGCTTTTAAGACACAGTGTTTTCAATTTACATATTTGACACACTTTGACATACATGATTACATTGTGCTTGTTCAATTAATAAGTAATTATTATTCAACATGACCTCACCTGGGATTTGGACTCACAACCTCTCGGTTCATGATATTCTGATATTCATGTTACGCCAACATGTCTGTGTAAGGTATCAGTAATTAATCTGACTATTCTCTCATTGATTTTATTTACTTATTTCAGCAATTTAATGGCTTTCTGTATAGTTGTCCAATGTTGGTGGGGCAAATTAACCTGTTTTAATGATAGTCCTGAATCACTATGATCAATAAAATATACAGAGCAAAAATATAAACGCAACATGCAACAATTTCAAAGATTTTACTGAGTTACAGTTCATATAAGGAAATCAGTCAATTGAAAGAAATTCATTAGGCCCTAATCAATGGATTTCACATGACTGGGCAGGGGTGCAGCCATGGTTGGGCATAGGCCCACCCACTGGGGAGCCAGCCCCAGCGAATCAGAATTAGTTTTCCCCCACAAAATAGCTTTATTACAGACATAAATACTCATCAGCACCCTCACCCCTCCTCAGACGATCCTGCAGGTGAAGAAGCCGGATGTGGAGGTCCTGGGCTGGCGTGGTTACACGTGGTCTGCGGTTGTGAGGCCGGTTGGACGTACTGCCAAATTCTCTAAAACTACGTTGGAGGCGGCTTATGATAGAGAAATGAAAATTAAATTATCTGGCAACAGCTCTGATGGACATTCTTGCAGTCAGCATGCCAATTGCACGCCCCCTCACAACTTGAGACATCTGTGGCATTGTGTTGTGTGAAACAACTGCACATTTTAAAGTGGCCTTTTATTGTCCACAGCGCAAGGTGCACCTGTGTAATGATCATGCTGTTTAATCAGCTTCTTGATTTGTCACACCTGTCAGGTGGATGGATTATCTTGGCAAAGGAGAAATGCTCACTAACAGGGATGTAAACAAATGAGTGCACAACATTTGAGAGAAATAAGCTTTTTGTGCGTATGGAACATTTCTGTTTATTTTTTCTCCAGCTCATGAAACATGGAACCATCACTTTATATGTTGCATTTATATTTTTGTTCAGTGAATTTTATTGAGTGTACTTTTAACAGAGCTGAGATTTACTTCAAAGTGCATTCACTCTATTGCTTACACCTATCAAGTTGTTTCAGATCTACACAAGTGCCTAGGGAGGAGGGGTTAGGGTTTCTTCTGGACAGGGCCTAACTATACTGGTCCAATAAGCACATACTGTAGAGATATCCTTTATTGGGACAGTGGTTAGGTTGTTTGTCATTGGTGCTAGTGGCCTGGGTTCGAGACCCGCTAGAGCAGTTACCCTACTGTCCCATTCTTAGCAATATGTTTTAATGTCATTATTTGGCAACAGTTACACACTTGTCTGATTTCATTAAAATGAGTTTCTCATTGAAAGACGGGTAACATTACAAAAACGTTCTCTCTCCATAGAATAGTTAGCTGGGATGACCCTCCAAGTCAGATCAGATAACATTTTGTTACCCACATTGTGAAGTTTCACCACTGACCTTTTCAACCAAAAGATGACAACAAATCTGTTTTTGACAATTACAACCTTATCAATATGGATAATGTAGCTAGTCTGACCATATTGTCAATGTTAAGCAAGCTATCTAACTTTATTATTAGCAATGTTAGCAAGCTTTATCAAGCTAGCTAAAATCTTATTGGTTGAAGAATTGTTCCGACCAAAAGCACATGAATGAAGGGAAGTTGTATTTCCAACATCACAACTGTGAAATAGGAAGTTCCGACTAGCACCTGAACGTGGCACTAGTCCCTGTGACTGTCCCATCTTTTTCCTCTTATGTAACAACAACGCCTCTAAACATGTTTTCACACTCACTAGAGTGACAAGACGTTGACAATGAAGACAGACAGACCAGCTAAAGCCTTAAGACCAAGAAGCTTGTGTGCTTGTTTAGATACTGCTTGGTGGTAATGGTTGTTGTTAAAATGCAGTTAGAGAACTCACTGAAATGGGTGTTGCTGAAATGTATAACTGCATTTCAACAACAACCATTTCAACCACCCAGGTGCTATTTGGCTGGCTTTTAAAACACTGTTGTGGATAACAAGTTATCTCAGACAACTGTCTCAATGTTTTCTCCTACCAGTGATCCTATACTGAACTATACTTGCCCCAAGCCTAAAAGAAAATGGCCTCAATTGGTTTGAATCACAACTTCAGAAGATGGCCCTGGCAACTCCAGACATTTCTTTGGGGGCCCTAGGGAGCCGCCTATACAAAACAAATCAATGGGAAACAGATGAGAGGCCGACTTGGTGAAAGTGAAAGCAGATGTGGCTAAGTGGATTTCTCCCACCTATACAGAAGGAAGGTACTATATGACCCACCTCTGACCCTACCTAGCCTCCAATTAGTTGTATAAATGGTTTGTTGTTCGGAAGAGGCAGGTTCTAATCTGGGTATATCTCATTGGACAGGTTTATTTGCTCCCACTCACACTACAATAGCATCAGTCCCCTGGCACCTGTCTTTTGTTGCTAACTGGCTAAATGAGGGTTAGCGACTCGGCGCATGTAGACAGGGCAGTGTGTGTGTGCATGTGTGTGTGTGTGGAGCATTGTTTCTGCTATTTTCTGCTAGGAAGCGCTTTGCCTCTTTGTGTGTGTATTGTTAGGTATCATAACAATAGGATTTGAAAGATAAACAGGATTTGTGAGATCATGTTTGTGTGTGTGACCCTGTGAGGTATAGACATCCTACCTGCAATACCCAGGAGTGTTTATTTCTATCCCTGCACTGTTTGTTAGCAATAGATTCTTTGTTTTGTGTGTGTGTGCTCACACACAGGCATGTGTGAGAGACAGCCAGCCAGGCAAATGTGAATGGAAGTGGATAGATGTGCTAGCCTGTCACGCTAATGTGTTAGCTTTGCATGGCAGCAGGTGAGCAGATGAACAAAAGCAGTGAGTGTTAACAATGACTGAGGTCGAGAATTAATGAATGAGGATAGCTCCCCTGTCCTGCTCTCGCTCTCTCTCGTTGTCTCTTTCACTCTCTCCCCCCCTATCCCTCTCATAGCTCATTAGCCAGAGAGGCAGCTGCGGGCTGGGTGTAGCTGATAGGGCGGGGACTAGTGGAGTTGAGGAATAGAGTAGAGGAGAAAGAGGAGGAGTAGTGGCGTGAAGACCGAGGAGAGGAGGAGGAATCGCGGAAGAGAATTCAGTGGAGGAGTAGCAGAGAAGTAGAGAGGAGAAGAGTGGAGGAGTGGAGAGGAGGAGGGAGACTAAGTAAAGACAGAGATGAGAGGAGAGGAGAAGTCAAGCAGAGAGACTAGGGGTTGGGAAGTGAAGGAGACTGACACAAGGAGGGGAGGCTAGAGTGGCCAGCCACTCCACTGGAGCCCGAGCTAGTCGCCTGCTTGCGGACAGAAACAGTGGCAGTAATTAACCATACACTTATCCCCACGCTCGCTCAATGACCAAACACTTGCCCCCTGTCTCTTTCACTCACTCACACTCACACTCTCTCTCTCTCTCTCTCTCTCTCTCTCTCTCTCTCTCTCTCACTACCACCCACCCTCTTTTTCATCACCTTCTCCCTCTCTCCCTCTCTCTCCTCTTTTGATTGCACTCATGCACTCTCTCCCTTCATCCTACTCTTTTCTCCACCTCCTGATTGGTCTCTCCATCTTTCTCTCTCTCTTTTTATCCCCCTCTCTCTCCTCTCGCTCAGTCAAAACAAGGTCAGGACTCCCACTCTGTTGCGCTAATGCCTCTTCTGATCATTGCGCTTGATTAGCCTAGCATCTCTGCTAACCCCTCTCCCCTCTTGATCCTCTATCCTCACAGCGGTATAGATAGCAGAGATAGCTGATCCACACTCTCTCTATCACGGCACATCAGCCATATAAGGCTCAACATAATCTGTTTATGCAGTGTGACAAAAGAGCAACACATAAAAAAACACAGGTGGATGAACTGCCGAATGAGTGGGGGGATTTGGAAGGGAGAGAGAGAGAATTTGTGTGTATGTGTTGTTGTTGTTTTGGGAGGGAGGCTCTGGGATTTTCTCCTAAATCTGTTACACTCTAGTGTTTGGTTGTATTTCAAAAGCAGCACATAGAATTCAATCATCAGTTTGTCTCTCATCAGATGCCCCAAAATAACAGTATACAATACCAGAATAAGTAATTAAGTTAAGTATCAGAAGAGGTAAAGCATGTACTAGCGTAATGCTTACAATTCTCTTTTCCTAAAAGTGTTAGCTCTAGCTTTCAGCTGTTCTCAATTAAGGCCAGGGTATTCAAATCTGACCGTCAAGATCTGGTAGTTAATGTATTGGTTAATGCCATTAAATAACCAGAGAGTACACTAACCGGACTGTCCCAGGTCTGAATCCGTCCCTGTAGATGGAAATATGAAAAATATGAAAAATAATAGCAGTGCTGTGGAGCTTCAGGCCTGTATAAGTCTGCTCTAGGCCAAACCTAATGCATCAAACAACTTGCCTGCCTCAAAGTCAACCGTGTGAAAGGTAAGAGTCCATAGAAACCTGCTCAACCTGCAGTGTCATACACACACAAAACAGCGTAACACCAGGAAGGAACTCGACAGGGAGTCTGTCCCTCAGGCAACTTCCTGCTCAGGAAGACATTGGCACAGGTTTGATCTCAGCACTCAGCTCAGTGAAACCTCTCTAGAGACCTGATTTTATTCTCTCTCTCTCTCTCTCTCTCTCTCTCTCTCTCTCTCTCTCTCTCTCTCTCTCTCTCTCTCTCTCTCTCTCTCACACAACCACACAGTATAGACTGTAGATCTCCACCTCCATGCTCCCTGTTGCATTTCTCTCAGATTGAAATGGAGTCCCACTCTGGTATTGCCACAACAGGCTCTCATTAATTCATGAGGAGATTTTATGACCTCTATCAGATGTTGGCTTCTTGAAAGCCTGCCCAGATGAGATGAGAGAGAAGGACACCTAGCTTGGGTTCATGCTCAAGTCTAAAAGTGAGTGAGAGTAGGTAGAGTTAAAAGCAACAGAATGATAAATGAAACTCAAAAGCGCTATGTAGTCGGGTGTGTGTGTGTGTGTCTGGTTGGCTTGATCTACTCCTGGTCGTGGTGCCCATTAAAAACACAGGGAACATTGAAAATCAATGGCCTAGATGCTTCTCCGCCTCATCCCCATGGGAAACGCATCCATCTCCTCCATACTCACTCACTTTCACTGATAGACCTCAGACTGTTCAGTAACCCATTCCTAGAATGCTAGAACACACACACACACACACACACACACACACACACGCACACACCACGCCAAAGAGGGTCATGCAAGGCTCCATTAATCTACCCCCTAAGCCAATTCTATCCCTCATTTATAATTCAAGATATTTGCTATGACCGCACAAGTCTATCCTCACAATAGCCAGCCATTATTGAGTGGGGAGCGACCCCATGTCTTCCATGATGTTGTCCAACTGGAAATGAAGTGTCCCTGTTTCAAAGTTCCTCTTTCCTGTGTTCAGTGTGAATTACCTCTATACTGTATGACTGTAGGACTAGGGATGTAGTGGAGGGTATTTATTTAAAGGTGAATCATTGAGAACACATTATATTTTACAAACAGTGCTTTTACAAGCACTGTGTACTCTCAGTGTTGCAAATAGCGTTTATGCACCTACTACGCTAGTAGTAGTAGTACTGTAAGTAGCACTTATGTGGAGCGCCACCGTATCTTGATCGTCGTTCACCATTTACCTTTATATTTACCAGTACTTCCCAGAGTAGGGCCTTGTAACATGACGTCTTATCAGCTGTAAACTGTATCATCTGGATATTTTTAAACGTTCAATTCAATAGAACGACGGAAACTGCAATGACAGGTAAAACATTTTGTATTGCTCAAGTGCAAAATCATAATTGTGATTACCCAATAATATATAATGTCATGTTGCTCAACGATGTGTCCTCATTTAGAGCAATCCACACCCCCTGACTGACTATCAGGCCTCAGCAGTGCCTGTACTTGCGGTGCCGGCTCTCTATTTACTGGCCTTTGGTGCTGTTCACTTTGGCCTGAGTGGTATTCACAGCAGCAACAGCATCAGGGTGTTCTTCAGGCGGGTCGACTGTCCATGTCCATCTCCTGAATGATCTCTGGCCTGGTGAAGCATTGGCCTGGTGAAGCATTGGAAGCATCTGTGATTTCTCCTGGCTAATTTGAATGTAAACCGGTATGGTTATTTATGCAGTGGCGATTTTAGCATGTAAATCTTGGTGGGAAAAAATAAATAGAAAATATTTGTTGCATGCCAGCAAAACCACTACACAACACAACTCTAAACAATACATTCATTGGACTATAACTGTGATTTCCAACTTGTTGTGTACTGTTTATGTCCAATAATGTTTTGTCTATCATTTCTGTTCATAATTGATCTTCATATTACAAGGATCGAAAAGGATTTGCCAGTAGATTCATGATGATGACTGCTAGCTAAGATTTTGAAAGTATGATGTTGACATGATCAGTCCAATCAAAGCTACGGTAGATATAACGTGATTTTATCTGTCCAATTTATCTTCTTTTTATTTTATTTTATTATTTTACCCCTTTTTTGTGGTATCCAATTGTCCCTTCGCCTCTCCCGTACGCACTCGGGAGAGGCGAGTTCGAGAGCCGTGCGTCCTCAGGAAGCTGGAAGCCAGTCGCACCAATGTGTCGGAGGGAACAGCATACACCTGGCGACCGTGTCAGCATGCACTGCGCCCGGCCCGCCACAGGAGTCGCTAGTGTGCGATGGGACAAGAATACCCCTGCCGGCCAAACCCTCCCCTAACCTGGACGACGCTGGGCCAATTGTGCGCCGCCCCATGGGTCTCCCGGTCGCGGCCGGCTGCGACAGAGCCTGGACTCAAACCAGGATCTCTAGTGGCACAGCTAGCACTGCGATGCAGTGCCTTAGACCACTGCGCTACTCGGGAGGCCTGGATGGGCACTTCTAATGTAACTCTATGGCAGCACCCAAGGGGCTTGAATTTTCGAGCTCTCTCCGTAGAGTTTGCGGTGACGTAGTGTCCCCATGAGTGACAGAACACTGAGCCAATCAAGGCGCAACTAGAAAACATTACCAACCCCTACGCTCCATATTTTCCGTTGGCTGCCCCACCACCACAGAAAGCACTGAGCTAGGCTGAAACACCTGCATTTTGGAGCTGCCTTACTCAAGAAAGCAAAAAAGAGACCATGTTTGTATGCGGCTTTATTAACTCAATTATTATTATTTTATTTTTTTGCTAAACAGTTGTGGAGCCCACATCATTTTCCCTCTCCTCTTTCGGCCGGTGAGGCGGTAGAGAAGCCTGCAGAACCTCTCCCTGAGGGGGGCGGTGCGGGCCACGAGCAAGGCCCAAAAGTGTCTCACTCCCCGGGTCAGAAAGCTCATAATGAGCTAGGTCATCGCAAGCACCAGCACCAGTGTAGATACTACCATGACCTGGTAGTATATGAGGAGCTGTAGGTCACGGGGGCGTTTGCCAAAGTTGTCTGAAAAAGCATGTCGGACGTGAGACCCGCCCCAGTTAAGGGACAGGGACTGCGCATCAAACATATTGCCAAATGTATCCATATAAATAAATGAATTAATTAATTATAATGAATTAATGAATAAAATGAAGAGCAGGTTACAGAGTTGTTGATTGTCCACTGTCAACATTCTAGAACTCTTGTAACATACTGGGTCCATATAATATTATGTTTCATGACAGTCCCACTATCAACATTCTGGTAGTTGTGATGTCATAATCGATTCTTCTATTACATCATGTTGGGTCCATATCTTGTGTATGTTTGACAGTGAACAGTAAACCCAATTCACTTTTACAAAGCACAGCTAGCCAACTAGTAGTTTGACTTGTAATTTGTACTGCCTACTTTTGAAAGACGATTTCTTTAATCAAAATGGCACAGCTCTCCCAGAAGGGTGGGCTGTGCAACATGAAGATGTTATTGTTGGCTGTTATTTTCTGTCTCCTATCGTTTGTTGCTGCAAATGTGTTGGTGTCTTCAGAGCACAAGACTTTGATGCCAGTGAAGGACCACCCTATTCTGAACAACCCTGATGCTACAAAAGAGACCAATTTTAAGTCATTGCTGGAACAACTTGCGAGTTTACGGGTGAAAGACGATTCTTCTCCAGGTAACGTGGGCCAGTTGACAAAAGGATATTCCTCAAAAATGTCATAGACCACCCGGACTTTGATGAGTCCCTGCCCCTGAATTATGTTCCAGAGCACAAGCCATTGATGCCAGTGAAGGACCACTCTGTTCAGAACAACCCTGATAATACAAAAGAGACCAATTTTAAGTCATTGCTGGAACAACTTGCGAGTTTACGGGTGAAAGACGATTCTTCTCCAGGTAACGTGGGCCAGTTGACAAAAGGATATTCCTCAAAAAATGTCATAGACCACCCGGACTTTGATGAGTCCCTGCCCCTGAATTATGTTCCAGAGCACAAGCCATTGATGCCAGTGAAGGACCACTCTGTTCAGAACAACCCTGATGCTACAAAAGAGACCAATTTTAAGTCATTGCTGGAACAACTTGCGAGTTTACGGGTGAAAGACGATTCTTCTCCAGGTAACGTGGGCCTGTTGACAAAAGGATATTCCTCAAAAAATGTCATAGACCACCCGGACTTTGATGAGTCCCTGCCCCTGAATTATGTTCCAGAGCACAAGCCGTTGATGCCAGTGAAGGACCACTCTGTTCAGAACAACCCTGATGCTACAAAAGAGACCAATTTTAAGTCATTGGTGAAGAGCACCCTGAAGATCAAACCCAGAGTCAACATATTGACTGACCCTTCTTACTCCGAGCCACTTGTGAAGGTGAACCTGATTTTGGGGCCCGTTTTCTATAGCTTCATCGTAATAGTGGTTCTCTATGAGGCTGTGAGAATCTCCAAGGAGGCTAGAAGGCGATCTGATGCTATTGCCACTGCTTGGCTCACTGAGGTTTGCGTCAATTAAGACTGAGGACTACTTCTTAAACCAAGTGATATTGAATAAAAGCTGCAGATATTAAATCTCCAAATGAGATCACATGGAGACTGCCACCTTTGAAGACTTCCATTGTTTGTTTATAATTTAATGTCTTTAGAATAGTAATAAAAATACATTGCATTTAAAACATATGTTTCAAGTTATTTTTGGGGTATTTTGTTGTACTGTTGTGTTGTAAATGCAATATGCAACATTATTTAATTGATAAAATAATTAAACATTAAAGAGATTCTTCTGTACTTTTGTATACTTTTTTGCCAGTAGTTCTGAAAGTAGCACTCACGAGCCAAAAGTGTTCCCCGAGAATTGCGTACTACGTCACATATGTGCAGATACAGTGCCTTCAGAATGTATTCATACCCCTTGACTTAATCCACATTTTGTTGTGTTACAGCCTGAATTCAAAATGGATTAAATAGATTTTTTATCACCCATCTACACAACATACAGAAATATCTAATTTGCATAAGTATTCACACCCCTGAGTCAATACATGTTATAATCACCTTTGGCAGCAATTACAGGTGTGAGTCTTTCTAGGTAAGCCTCTAGAGCATGAACCTGATTTGAGTTTGCCCCACCAAGATTTACATGATAAAATCGCCACTGCTTGTTTTTACCATACGTTCCTGGTTTCAAGGAGCACCAAAAACTACACTAACCATGAGCCTTAGCGTTTCTGCCGCCACAGAAACAGACCATTTTTACAGTCTATGGTCTGTTCGGTCAAAGATTGTCTATTATATTGACAAGATATTCGAGTGGCCGCTCTAACAATGGAAATACATGTCCTCAAAGATGGAAGGCAGGCGGGAGGAGGCGAGATCAGGTGGGACCATTCTAGCCAATGAGAGGGCAGATAAGTGTGTGAACAACAGGCCATAGACATAGATAGAGGACTCATCTTTGTATCTGTTCCATTAAAGAGTATGTGACCGCATAGGCAGCGCCATTGAGGCTATCTCCATTTTAAAGAAGTCAATTTTCTTCTTCTTCATTTGTAACAACCTAACTATTACAAAACTTCTATTCGATCAAATAAGCCTCACGTAGCAAATTATCAATTACATTTTTTGCTGGGCGTGGACAGATTTTGGGTGGACTAAAACCTCTCGCTTTGCCTCTTCCTCTCTAGTTCGGTTCTAAGCGACAAGTTACCATGACACGGAACTACCGCAAGAGTTTGGAATTAAGTACTAATAATGTTGGGTGAACTGTTGCTTGTATGCGTGTGCTTACTGTGTCACCCTGATATTGGCTACACTAAACGTGTAAAAACTGTAAAATGCAGTGCAGTCATGGACTCCGGAGCGATGGTTACAGCAAAGATATTTATAACTAACCCAAGATAGTTAATCAGTGTCGTTTACAGTGGGAGCAAATTAAGCATAGTGGGCTTAACAAGCATGGAGGTGGGCAAAGCCAAGCATGAGCTAGCAAGATCCTATTGGCACGTTGTAGCATATTTCTGTTAGGGAACGCCTCCTCTCTGAAACGCAATTCGACCTTGCACTCCTTCTAAACAATGTTTTTCTTGTATTTTATTTTACTTTGGCAAGGCAGCAAGTCTATAAAACGTAATGCACTGTGTTCGTAACAGATTCTAGTTTTGGGAACAGAAACATATATTGAGATCAGATGTTTCATTGTTGAGAAAATTTGCAGAATGTCGGCACAGTTTCACCTAGTTCCATCCTCTCCCACTACCCTCGACTACCATATTCTGTGGTGAGAAAACGTTCTAAACGGATGCTTCAGCTTTATAGCCCCTGTGACATGTCTGTGGTTACAGTCTGGGACAAAATACTGGACCATGGCTGTGTTGTTCGTCTCGGGCCTAACAACACCCGTGGCAATATATCCTCCAAACACCGGCTTCTCAGGCATTATTACTTAATTAGCTAGCTGACAGAAATTGGAAATGCAACACCTCGCCTAACCACCAACCACCATGTTTCTCAAAATTTCAAAGGAACTAGTCCAGTGGTTACGTGACTTGTATCTGCTCTGTGATTGGACAATACAGACTGCAATGCTGTACGGCAGGGTTCTTCAATTCTGGTCCTGGAGGGCCGAAACACTTCTGTTTTTTATTTCTACCTGGTAGTTAATTGCACTCACCTGGTGTCCCAGGTCTGAATTAGCCCCTGATTAGAATGAGAGGATGAAAAACAGAGGTGTTTCGGCCCTCCAGGACCGGAATTGAAGAACCCTGCTGTATGGGATGAGTAGTTTTTTTGCCCACAGTCTTGTACCCTTGACTCTTTTTAAATCTTTCACAGTTTTTTAAAATCCATTTCTAATCTTTTGAATGAATGGTTCACCCCGGAGATCTTTGTACCTATTCAATGTTTGGAACCACGATTCTCCAAGTGGGTAGCTGCAGCCCAATATGGCAACTGGAGTATGGGCGAGTGGGTGTGTCGAAAGGAGTGGGTGTATGGAAAGCGAATCAGACAATTGGGCAGGTTTGTTGCCACTCAAGACAGTTTGGCGTGGCTGATTGGGCTGCACGACGAAATAAGCCGGTGACCAGTGCACTGGTGTTGTATAGACGTGCCTGCCGACTTGAAGTGCTTCTTACTGGGTATCAGGGTCGTGTCGCTGGCGGTAGCTAACGTGGCCATTTATTTTTCTCTCACATGATTTTATTTCAAGTAGGATAGCAGCCTACACAATAAATAACTAATATTGGTAACCAAGGTGATAGTCACCTTGATCCATACAGTCTACTACTCAATGGGGAGGGCATGAAAGGCAACAACACCAGGACACTGTGCCCTTCGCTCACGCTTGACAAGCACTACTGTCCGGCAACGGCGTGGGAAATAGCTACCTAGTAGCCAATATCAGGGTGACAGTCACAGTAAGCATACGCATACAACGCATGAAGCAACAGTACACCCATCATAAATACTTTTAATCAAAACAAACAATCGTCAGTTTTATAACAGAAAATGTACAATTATTTGTGTAAAACTAACAGTGAAATTTGACTCAAGATTCATCCTCTCGCTTAAAAACAGAAGTACAAACTCTCGCGGTATGGTAGCTCAATGTACGGTAGTTGCCAGGTAAGAAATTGAAGAAAAAACAACACCACTCAATAAAAACTGCCTAACCTACAGCAGAGCGCTTTCGACACACCCACTCCTTTCCACACGCCTACTACTTTCCTTACGACACACCCCGGTCGCCATATTGGGATGCAGCCTCCGATTACCAGCGTGTTCTTCTTTGTCTTCAGTGAGGTTTATCGGCGGTTGGCATCCAACGTTATGGTGCATTACCGCCACCTACTGTACTGGAGTGTGGGCCAGAGACAGGGAGAAACTAAATCCTACCTGCCAGCCCCGTTTCTCTTAAAAAATAACAAAATATTTGAGACTATATCTAATGACGTTTTACTCAATATACTCTTTAAACTAATTGCCTGTATCCCCTTCTCCCTCATACTAGATCTCATCCTCTCTCTTTCCCTCTGACACTGCCCACACTGTAGCGATACATGCTCCACGGTCTCTGTTTCCTGACAATAATCACACTTTCCTGTTGGATGCTTTCCTATCACATTTAATGTTTTATTCAACTGGCTGTGTCCCACCCTTAATCTTGTAAAAATAGCCTCCTCTCTTCTTTTTATTTATTTTTTATTTCACCTTTATTTAACCAGGTAAGCCAGTTGAGAACAAGTTCTCATTTACAACTACGACCTGGCCAAGATAAAGCAAAGCAGTGCGATAAAAACAACACAGAGTTACATATGGGGTAAAACAAAACAAAGTCAAAAATACAACAGAAAATAAATATACAGTGTGTGCAAATGTAGCAAGTTATGGAGGTAAGGCAATAAATAGGCCATAGTGAAACATAATTACAATTAGTATTAACACTGGAATGATAGATGTGCAAGAGATGATGTGCAAATAGAGATACTGGGGTGCAAATGAGCAAATAACAATATGGGGATGAGGTAATTGGGTGGGCTAATTTCAGATGGGCTGTGTACAGGTGCAGTGATCAGTAAGGTGCTCTGACAACTGACACTTAAAGTTAGTGAGGGAGATAAGAGTCTCCAGCTTCAGAGATTTTTGCAGTTCGTTCCAGTCATTGGCAGCAGAGAACTGGAAGGAATGGCGGCCAAAGGTGGTGTTGGCTTTGGGGATGACCAGTGAGATATACCTGCTGGAGCGCATACTACGGGTGGGTGTTGCTATGGTGACCAATGAGCTAAGATAAGGCGGGGATTTGCCTAGCAGTGATTTATAGATGGCCTGGAGCCAGTGGGTTTGGCGACGAATATGTAGTGAGGACCAGCCAACAAGAGCGTACAGGTCACAGTGGTGGGTAGTATATGGGGCTTTGGTGACAAAACGGATGGCACTGTGATAGACTACATCCAATTTGCTGAGTAGAGGCT
This sequence comes from Coregonus clupeaformis, assembly GCF_020615455.1. Lineage (NCBI taxonomy): Eukaryota > Metazoa > Chordata > Actinopteri > Salmoniformes > Salmonidae > Coregonus > Coregonus clupeaformis. The sequence goes on from NW_025536674.1 coordinate 20,963, forward strand.
ATTTTGTAAATGACATCGCCGAAGTCAAGGATCGGTAAGATAGTCAGTTTTACGAGGGCATGTTTGGCAGCATGAGTGAAGGAGGCTTTGTTGCGAAATAGGAAGCAGATTCTAGATTTAACTTTGGATTGGAGATGCTTAATGTGAGTCTGGAAGGAGAGTTTACAGTCTAACCAGACACCTAGGTATTTGTAGTTGTCCACATACTCTAGGTCAGACCCGTGGAGAGTAGTGATTCTAGTCGGGTGGGCGGGTGCCAGCAGCGTTCGATTGAAGAGCATGCATTTAGTTTTACTAGTGTTTAAGAGCAGTTGGAGGCTACGGAAGGAGTGTTGTATGGCATTGAAGCTCGTTTGGAGGTTTGTTAACACAGTGTCCAATGAAGGGCCAGATGTATACAAAATGGTGTCGTCTGCGTAGAGGTGGATCTGAAAGTCACCAGCAGCAAGAGCGACATCATTGATATACACGGAGAAAAGAGTTGGCCCAAGAATTGAACCCTGTGGCACCCCCATAGACTGTCATAGGTCCAGACAACAGGCCCTCCGATTTGACACATTGAACTCTATCTGAGAAGTAGTTGGTGAACCAGGCGAGGCAGTCATTTGAGAAAGCAAGGCTATTTAGTCTGCCAATAAGAATGCGGTGGTTGACAGAGTCGAATGCCTTGGCCAGGTCGATGAAGACGGCTGCACAGTCCTGTCTATTATCGATCGCGGTTATAATATCGTTTAGGACCTTGAGCGTGGCTGAGGTGCACGCATGACCAGCTCGGAAACCGGATTGCATAGCGGAGAAGGTACGGTGTTATTCAAAATGGTCAGTGATCTGTTGGTTAACTTGGCTTTCAAATACTTTCGAAAGGCAGGGCAGGATGGATATAGGTCTGTAACAGTTTGGATCTAGAGTGTCACCCCCTTTGAAGAGGGGGGATGACCGCGGCAGCTTTCCAATCTCTGGGGATCTCAGACGTTCCGAAAGAGATGTTGAACAGGCTAGTAATAGGGGTTGCGACAATTTCGGCAGCTATTTTTAGAAAGAAAGGGTCCAGATTGTCTAGCCCAGATGATTTGTAGGGGTCCAGATTTTGCAGCTCTTTCAGAACATCAGCTGTCTGAATTTGTGTGAAGGAGAAGCGGGGGGGCATGGGCAAGTTGCAGCGGAATGTGCAGAGCTGGTGGCTGGGGTAGTGGTAGCCAGGTGGAAAGCATGGCCAGCCGTAGCAAAATGCTTGTTGAAATTCTTGATTATTGTAGATTTATCGGTGGTGATAGTGTTTCCCAGCCTCATTGCAGTGGGCAGCTGGGAGGAGGTGCTCTTATTCTCCATGGACTTTACAGTGTCCCAAAACTTTTTGGAGTTAGTGCTACAGGATGCACATTTCTGTTTGAAAAAGCTAGCCTTTGCTTTCCTAACTGCTTGTGTAAATTGGTTCCTAACTTCCCTGAAAAGTTGCATATCGCGGGGGCTATTCGATGCTAATGCAGTACGCCACAGGATGTTTTTGTGCTGGTCAAGGGCAGTCAAGTCTGAGGAGAACCAGGGGCTATATCTGTTCTTAGTTCTGCATTTTTTGAACGGGGCATGCTTATTTAAGATTGAGAGGAAAGCACTTTTATAGAACAACCAGGCATCCTATACTGACGGAATGAGATCGATATCCATCCAGGATACCTGGGCCAGGTCAATTAGGAAGGCCTGCTCTCTAAAGTGTTTTAGGGAGCGTTTGACAGTGATGAGGGGTGGTCGTTTGACCTCGGACCCGTTACGGACACAGGCAATAAGGCAGTGATCGCTGAGATCCTAGTTGAAGACAGCGGAGGTGTATTTAGAGGGTAAGTTAGTCAGGATGATATCTATGAGGGTGCCCATGTTTACGGATTTAGGGTTGTACCTGGTAGGTTCCTTGATAATTTGTGTGAGATTGAGGGCATCTAGTTTGGATTGTGGATGGCCGGGGTGTTAAGCATATCCCAGTTTAGGTCACCAAGCAGTACGAAATCTGAGGATAGATGGGGAGCAATCAATTCACATATGGTGTCCAGGGCACAGCTGGGGGCTGAGGGGGGGCTGTAGCAAGCGGCAACAGTGAGAGACTTATTTCTGGAAAGGTGGATTTTTAGAAGTAGGAGCTCAAACTGTTTGGGCACAGACCTGGATAGTATGATAGAGCTCTGCAGGCTCTCTACAGTAGATTGCAACTCCACCCCCTTTGGCAGTTCTATCTAGACGGAAAAAGTTGTAGTTGGGTATGGACATTTCTGAATTTTTGGTGGCCTTCCTAAGCCAGGATTCATACACTGCTAGAACATCAGGGTTGGCGGAGTGTGCTAACGCAGTGAATAACTAAAACTTAGGAAGGAGGCTTCTGATGTTAACGTGCTACCACTACCCCAGCCACCAGCTCTGCACATTCCGGCAGAAAATCCGATGTTCTGGGTGAAAACCGCCAACAGTGGCTAATAGCAAGTAGCTAGTTATCTAGTTAGCTGGCTAGCTATTTTCAACTGGAGATTCTAGATTCAGTGATTCCGGCAGAAAATCCTAAATGCTCTGGGTCGATAGCACGCTGTGCAGACTGGCCGATAATTGTCCAGGCTAAAGCTGGCTGGTAGGTAGTGCAGGCCACGGACAGTGGTGAATACCGCTAACGGTGGCTAATAGCAATAGCTAATAGCAAGTAGCTAGTTAGCTGGCTAGTTTCAGCCGTGGGTTCTTGATAAAAGGTATGAAGAAATAATAGAATCTGTTCCACATTGGGTGAGGCGGGTTGCAGGAAAGTATATTTAGTTAAGGATGGAAAGTGAGAGAGAAATATATATGAAAAAGACAACAAAAAAACTGGCTATTTACACGAGGACACAACATAATACACGACGCACTGCTATGCGATCTTGGATTTTGGATCTTCTGTCCCTTCCTGCCGTCCTCCCTGACTTTCCTCTGTACTTGAAATAAATGCCTTCCCTTATTATCTCTATTCCACTGCTCCTGCCATCACTGTATATATCAATATTTTTGCCTCTGCCTTGCTCATTGAAACTTCAACATCCCCACTACTAAGTGCTCGTTTAGCCTGTTCATCTACTGCCTCGTTCCCCTCCACCCCCACATGGGCTGGGACCCAAGTAAATCTTATCTGAATACCCATCTGTTTAATCCTGCCATGGGTTTGTAGCTCATCATAAAGCAGGTATTGTCTGCTACGTGAGCTAAAGGACTGGAGACTCATTAACTCTGCACATGAATCAGAGGAAATAACTACCCTGTCTTGTTTGACTTCCTCCACCCACTGCAATGCCAACAGTATGGCCATCAGCTCTGCCGTATATACAGCCAGATGATCTGTAATACGTTTCCTGACTTCCACTCCACATTACTGCACTTCAAATGCTGACCCAGTACGTCCTGTCCTTGGATCTTTGAACCATCTGTGTAAATGGCCACAAAATCCTGATACACAGTTTCCAGATGTCTCTTAAAGAAATCAGCTGGATCAACACCCTCCCTATCTTTCTGTAGTCTCTCCAACACTTCTGGAGGCGGGAGTAGCCATGGTGGATTTACAGGAATAACTACCGTTGGACTAAACTCCCTTCCATACAGTCCCATCTCCTTCGCCTGGGTATTACCCACCCACCCAAAGCTTGGGTTTGCTCATGTTCCCAGCATGCCTGTAGAATCCCTTTCGCAGGATGAGACACCCCATGTCCTTGTAGGTTGACCCAATAATTCATTGCCAGCTGCTGTCTCCTAATCTGCAATGGCATATCCCCCATCTCCACCTGTAATGCAGCCACTGGGGATGTCCGAAACGCCCCACTACATATTCCGAGTCCTTGCCCCTGTATGACATCTAGCCTTTCCAGTGAGGTCCGGGCTGCCGAACAATATGCTATACTGCCATAGTCTATTACAGATGAGATCAATGCAACATACATGGTCTTCAATGAGGAACGCCCAGCCCCCCACTCCTTCCAAGTCAGACAGCGCATCACATTTACCACCTTCTTACACTTTCCCACCACTCTCAATGTGTTCTGCCCAGGTCAGTCTAGTGTCAAAGCATACCCCAAGGAACCTGAAGGCCCACACCCTCTCCAAGTTTCTCCCATATAACCTCAAGCATACCTAATCTCCCACCTTCCTCCTGGTAAAGAACACTGTTTGAGTTTTCTCTACAGAGAACCTGAATCCCCACATTAATGGCCACTGCTCTACCTCATCAATTGCTTCCTGTACCTTCCTGACTATGTATGGCACATTTCTTCCCCTCTTCCATAAGGCCCCATCATCTGCAAATAACGACCTCCCTATATCCGGCAGTACATGAGAGTAAACATCATTGATCATGATTGAGAACAACAAAGGACTAATCACGCTCCCCTGTGGTGTATCATTATCCACCAAGTAGCTGCCTGATAAAGACTTCCCCACCCTCACCTGGATAGACCTTCCAAACAGGAAGTTGTACGTTCTTCCTCCTACCCCCATATTATCAAGCTTGATTAACAACCCCTCCTTCCACATCCTATCATACGCCTTCTCCACATAAAAAAAAGACAGCTACAACAGTCTCCTTGTTCACCTGAGCCTTCCTGACCTCTGCTTCTAAGCAGATTACTGGATCCATAGTTCCCCTACCCTACCCTTCCTGAACTCACTCTGATGTGACGATACTAGCCCTCTGCTCTCCAGGAAGTAAATTAGCCTTTCCGTAATCATACGTTCCATAATCTTACATACAGTTGAAGTCAGAAGTTTACATACACCTTAGCCAAATACATTTAAACTCAGTTTTTCACATTTCCTGACATTTAATCCTAGTACAAATTCCCTGTCTTAGGTCAGTTAGGATCACCACTTTATTTTAAGAATGTGAAATGTCAGAATAATAGTAGAGAGAATGATTTATTTAAGCTTTTATTTCTTTCATCACATTCCCAGTGGGTCAGACGTTTACATACACTCAATTAGTCTTTGGTAGCATTGCCTTTAAATTGTTTAACTTGGGTCAAACGTTTCGGGTAGCCTTCCACAAGCTTCCCACAATAAGTTGGGTGAATTTTGGCACATTCCTCCTGACAGAGCTGGTGTAACTGAGTCAGGTTTGTAGGCCTCCTTGCTCGCACATACTTTTTCAGTTCTGCCCATCAAATGTTCTATAGGATTGAGGTCAAGGCTTTGTGATGGCCACTCCAATACCTTGACTTTGTTGTCCTTAAGCCATTTTGCCACAACATTGGACGTATGCTTGGGGTCATTGTCCATTTGGAAGAGCCATTTGCGACCAAGCTTTAACTTCCTGACTGATGTCTTGAGATGTTGCTTCAATATATCCACATAATTTTCATTCCTCATGAGGCCATCTATTCTGTGAAGTGCACCAGTCCCTCCTACAGCAAAGCACCCCCACAGAATGATGCTGCCACCCCTGTGCTTCACGGTTGGGATGGTGTTCTTCGGCTTGCAAGCACCACCTTTTTCCTCCAAACATAACAATGGTCATTATGGCCAAACAGTTATATTTTTGTTTCATCAGACCAGAGGACATTTCTCCTCTCATCTCTAGGAGGCAGAACGCGTCTCCTTCCTGAGCGGTATGACGGCTGCGTGGTCCCATGGTGTTTATACTTGCGTACTATTGTTTGTACAGATGAACGTGGTACCTTCAGGCGTTTGGAAATTGCTCCGAAGGATGAACCAGACATGTGGAGGTCTACAATTTTTTTCCTGAGGTCTTGGCTGATTTCTTTTGATTTTCCAATGATGTCAAGCAAAGAGGCACTGAGTTTGAAGGTAGGCCTTGAAATACATCCACAGGTACACCTCCAATTGACTCAAATGATGTCAATTAGCCTATCAGAAGCTTCTAAAGCCATTACATCATTTTCTGGAATTTTCCAAGCTGTTTAAAGGCACAGTCAACTTAGTGTATGTAAACTTCTGACCCACTGGAATTGTGATACAGTGAATTATAAGTGAAATAATCTGTCTGTAAACAATTGTTGGAAAAATTACTTGTGTCATGTACAAAGTAGATGTCTTAACCGACTTGCCAAAACTATAGTTTGTTAACAAGACATTTGTGGAGTGGTTGAAAGGTGTGTTTTAATGACTCCAACCTAAGTGTATGTAAACTTCCGACTTCAACTGTATTACTGGATCTTAGTTATGGTGGTAGTTCTACAATGGAATGCTTGAAGCATGTTGGCTAATGGGCAGGAGTTCAAGCAGTTCATTGTTGATATGCTAGCTAAGCCTGATGTGATTTGTGTGCAGGAAACATGGCTCAAACCGACTGTGGAGTTTATCATACAGGGATATGTAGTGGTTTGTAGGGACCGAGATATAGGGGTAGGGGGGGTGTGCCACCTTCATAAAGCAAGGAATTCCCTACAAGATGATAGGCAAAGGTATTGAACAGGAATATGTGATGGTGGAGGTGTGGCTGAGAGGAGGGGTGCTAGTGGTTGTGAACTACTATAATCCGTGTCAGATATTGGACATGGAAGTGCTGGAGAGGGTGGAGGGCCAGGAAAGAAGTAAGGTAATGTGGTGTGGGTATTTTAACACCCACAACACGCTTTGGGGGTGGAAATGGGTGGATGGAAATGGCCAAGTGATGAAAAATTTGATAGAAAATAAAGATCTGGTGTACCTGAATGATGGCAGAGGGACCAGGATTGATGTAGCCACAGGGAAAGAGTCTGCCCTGGACCTCACTTTGGTATCTAGTGCGATGGCAGGAAATGTGAGTGGGAGGTATGAGAGGAGTCGAAAGTAGGAAGTGATCATTACCCCATAGTATGCACAGTATGCTGGAGGGAGGAGGAGGTGTCAGTGGATGGCGTAGGCAGGTGGGTGTTTGGAAGGGCAAAGTGGGATCAGTTTCAGGAGCTGAGTGAGCAGGTGATGGCTTGGGTGGATATAAGAGGGGATGTGGATAGTATGAATAACTGGGTGAGAACAGCGTTAGTGGGGGCAGCTACTGAGGCTATACCTAAGAGTTCAGGGAGGAGGAGGAAAGCAGTCCCATGGTGGATGGAGGAATGTGGGGCAATGGTGAGGAGTAGGAACAGGGCATTTAGAGTACTGAAAAGGACGCATAACTTCCAACATCTGATTCAGTATAAGCAGGCCCAGGCCATAGTAAGAAGAACTATCCGTCGACCTCCACAAGTCTGGTTCATCCTTGGGAGCAATTTCCAAATGCCTGAAGGTACCACGTTCATCTGTACAAACAATAGTATGCAAGTATAAACACCATGGGACCATGCAGCCGTCATACGCTCAGGAAGGAGACGCGTTCAGTCTCCTAGAGATGAACGTACTTTGGTGCGAAAAGTGCAAATCAATCTCAGAACAACAGCAAAGGACCTTGTGAAGATGCTGGAGGAAACAGGTACTAAAGTATCTATATCCACAGTAAAACAAGTCCTATATCGACATAACCTGAAAGGCCGCTCAGCAAGGAAGAAGCCACTGCCTTAAAACCGCCATAAAAAAGCCAGACTACGGTTTGCAACTGCACATTGGGACAAAGATCGTACTTTTTGGAGAAATGTCCTCTGGTCGGATGAAACAAAAATATAACTGTTTGCCATAATGACCATCGTTATGTTTGGAGGAAAAAAGGGGGTTGCTTGCAAGCAGAAGAACACCATCCCAACCGTGAAACACGGGGGTGGCAGCATCATGCTGTGGGGGTGCTTTGCTGCAGGAGGGACTGGTGCACTTCACAGAATAGATGGCATCATGAGGAAGGAAAATTATGTGGATATATGAAGCAACATCTCAAGACATCAGTCAGGAAGTTAAAGCTTGGTCGCAAATGGGTCTTCCAAATGGACAGTGACCCCAAGCATACTTCCAATGTTGTGGCAAAATGGCTTAAGGACAACAATGTCAAGGTATTGGAGTGGCCATCATAAAGCCATGACCTCAAACCTATAGCAAATTTGTGGGCAGAACTGAAAAAGCGTGTGCGATCAAGGAGGCCTTCAAACCTTACTCAGTTACACCAGCTCTGCCAGGAGGAATGTGCCAAAATTCACCCAACTTATTGTGGGAAGCTTGTGGAAGGCTACCCGAAACGTTTGACCCAAGTTAAACAATTTAAAGGCAATGCTACCAATTACTAATTGAGTGTATGTAAACTTCTGACCCACTGGAAATGTGATGAAATAAATAAAAGCTTAAATAAATCACTCTCTAGTATTATTCTGACATTTCACATTCTTAAAATAAAGTGGTGATCCTAACTGACCTAAAACAGGGTATTTTCACTAGGATTAAATGTCAGGAATTGTGAAAAACTTAGTTTAAATGTATAAGGTGTATGTAAACTTCCGACTTCAACTGTACATGACTCCACCATCGGCTGATTGAGGTCATCACGAACCTCTTCCCATGTCAACCCTGTCATACTCAAATGTCTCCCAGCAGCTTTCACTATTAGCTTAATCCTCTGTTTTAGACTACTTTATCAGTGCTACTGATAGTTCCTGCTTTGAACGTCACCAGCTTTCTCTTTTCTTTCTATACCATATCGCTGCCCACCTGCCCCGTAATCCCCGGTCTAGATGCTCCTACCCATCTCTCCCTTGAACCTGTATCTCCCTGGACCTGGACCACCCTCACTGCCTCAGCATATGACACCCTTCTCTCCACTCTCACTTGTTGCACCTCCACTGCCTGCTTCATAGCCTCACACACACTATATGCCACACTATGAGCACCCCCACAGTTGAAGCACTTTGGTTGTACACCATCTCCACACTTCCCATACTCATGCTCCCCTCCACACCTGGCACACATCTTTTTATCTTTACAGACTGGTGCCACATGCTCAAACCTCTGGCATTTATAACATCTTAAAGGCTTCTGTACATAAGCCCTCACATAATAACTAATATATCCTATTGTTACTTTATTTGGCAGTACCCGGTCCTTGAAATGTAACAGAATAGACGTGCTATCTACCCTAACTCCACCCCTTGTTGCTTGCAATCTTTGTACATTCACTAGAACGCCTCCTCTCAAATTGTCCCTTACCTCTTTAGTGCTAACACTCACAGACCATCCTGTTATCACCCCTTTAATCCACTGATTCCCTGCTTGATCAGTCCAGCTGCTCGACCTTACACTTCCCTATTTGCTTCACTCAGAGCTTTTTCCCTCTGCGCCATGTCCTTACAGAACACCAACAAGCTCCCATCTCTTAACACTTTAGCATTGACAACTTCCCCAATCAACTCTTTTATCACAGCCGTCAACCTAATCGGACTCATCGCCCCAACTCCACCTTCCTCCCTAAACTTCAGAATCACTTTATGCTCCTCCTCACCTCCATGCTCCCCTTGCATCTTATCTTGCCCTTCCTCTGCACATTCTACCTCCGAACTTCCGCTAGCGTTGGAAGCTAAGTTGCGCTCCTCAAACTTCCTTTTCTGCCTCCATAGACCTCTCGCTCCCCTTCATACCCCTACTCCCGTTCTCTCCCGCTTTCTTTTTCTCTTTCTTACTCCCTCCTTTATTTGTACCGCTATGTTCCATACTTGCTTCACTTTCTTCTCCATCACTATATCCTACCATCTCTGACCCATTCACAGCACAGCCGTGCCGAACCACCGCCACAGAGTAAAGTTTGTTTGTTTTTCAACGATTTATCCCACCTACTCTTGTAACCTTCTCCAAACACAACCTTCCTCGACCGCGCAAGCTAGCCTGAACCTGAAGTTACGACCTTGTCAACAGCCAGACTGTCTGGTTAGCTGTGCTGTTTTTCAGACAGACAAATACCTCCTAGAAAAATCGACCCTACCAGCATGTTGCGGAAATGTGTATGCTAAAACTGAGTGGGGTGTCAGTTACGGAACCATAACTGTGGGAAGATGGGCGCGGCCCGTCGGAGCCCTATTGGCCATCATTTAATTTGAGCAAATCACACGAATGCGAGGCGTGGCTCCAAATGGAGGCAGGACCCGGGCAAGAACTTGTTGTGTGCTAGCAAAAACATTCCTCCTGACCTCAAAGGGAGAAAAAAACAATACCTTCCAGCTAGCTAATGGCTTCCCGAGAAGAAAAAAGCCTGATACACCTGTAAAATCTGTGGTCGATGTGTGTCGCCCTTTTGGTGAAAACTATCCCATAAGAAGTACAAACGCCATCTCTTTATTGTTGCCAAGACGTCGGCCTGATACGATTATACTATAGGGCACTAAAGGAGATAACTGGTCCCATCGCTGAGGTGGATGATCTCGCTAAATCAGTCTGTGAAAAGTGTTGCACACTTTTAACAAGGCACTACAAAAGTAGTGGCGAGACTTGGGAGTTTATTTCGGGAGAGAGCCAATACTGTGCCGAAAATACGACAGACGAGGTGCTCCCTCACAACGGGCATACAGGAGGAACGTAAACAGAGGTGCACAAGACATGTACGGGGAGGGTCATTTCTGACTTGAAAACTCGTTGTAGGAAAATGAGCTCAGTTCCCCACTTGGAAAATATCAGAAATGACCAATAGGAAGCTCTACGCAAAAAAACATATGGCTTGTCATGACAATACGCCATGCAAGTTATACGCTCCTACGTCATATTTCCGTGTTTATGTCCCTGGTCTTTTGAATGGGCTTCAAGATTATTTCAAATTCATGAAAATGCCCTCATAAGATATACACAATTATGTTTGTGTTTGAATTTACTTCTGCCAGATGCCTTTTATTAAGTTTTTGCCATTAAAAGCCTACAAAAGTTCAACTACAAGGCTACTTGCCGAGTCACTTGCATGGCGTATTAAACTGGCATACGAAATGCAGTGTATGTAAATTAACGCTCATTTCACACTGATGTCTCCTCCCCGTGTAATTGTGTTTTAGGGGGAAGGTGTTGTGGGAGATGATTGGTTGGTAGATTAAGCCAATGAGGGAGTTCTATTAAGCTGCCCTGGGTTGAACCGGGCTATGGCCTGTCACGTGACCAGGCGAAGCCAATGAGGGAGGCGCGCCCTGCTCAAATCGAACTGTAATGAGCGCCGCTCGTTCATATTGGTCGTGTTCCCCTGCTCAGACGTTGCTGACGCATGCCAGATGTTACAACGTTTTGATTTGTATTTCACGTATCAGCTAACAACATGTTATAGCAATGTGGTGCCCGACGGCACAGTCGATTATGTGGCACGCAACCATTGGTTGATGCATGGGACAAGACCATCGTCAACAATGCAGCATGGTGCATCATTCAGAAACATCTCTTTTCCATAAAACATGTTTGAATTTTCAAAATAGTTTTCATTAGGGAGGCAGAAAGCGATCACTTTTGCATGTGAAAACACAGATTCCTACGTCACTTTTGTTTTGGGACGACTGCTGTCAGCCAGAACAGGCACTTGACTCACGCCCGGGAGGCAACCCGGTTCGAAATAGAATACAATCAACGCTAACTCTGTTCACCGGGGGCATTAATAGAATCCCCTCACTGCCTATGCGTCGGGTAGATCCTCACAATCTTTTTATTGGCTAACGAAGGCCAAGTTTGACACGTTGGTCCACCAGACCTTTCGGGCAATTGGGCAGAATTAGCTGGGAACGAGATTAGTGCATAGGTGGAACTTAAGGTGATCTTCTTGTCAAAAATTGTGCTGAATAGGTTTTGACTCACAATTTTCCAGACCTACAGTACCAGTCAAATGTTTGGACAAACCTATTCATTCCAGGGTTTTTCTTTATTTTTACTATTTTCTACATTGTAGAATAATAGTGAAGACATCAAAACTATGAAATAACACATATGGAATCATGTCGTAACCAAAAAAGTGTTGGCACTCTTGCCATTCTCTCAACCAGCTTCACTTGGAATGCTTTTCCAACAGTCTTGAAGGAGTTCCCACATATATTAGCACTTGTTGGCTGCTTTTTCTTCACTCTGCGTTCCGACTCATCCCAAACCATCTCAATTGGGATAGAGGTCGGGGGATTGTGCAGGCCAGGTCATCTGATGCAGCACTCCATCACTCTCCTTCTTGGTAAAATAGCCCTATAGCCCTCACACAGCCTGGAGGTGTGTTGGGTCAATGTCCTGTTGAAAAACAAATGATAGTCCCACTAAGCCCAAACCAGATGGGATGGCGTATCACTGCAGAATGCTGTGGTAGCCATGCTGGTTAAGTGTGCCTTGAATTCTAAATGAATCGCAGTGTCACCAGCAAAGCACCCCCACACCATAACACCACCTCCTCCATGCTTCACGATAGGAAATACACATGCAGAGATCATCCGTTCACCCACACCACGTCTCACAAAGACACGGCGGTTGGAACCAAAAATCTCTCCACCGGTCTAATGTCCATTGCTCGTGTTTCTTGGCCCAAGCAAGTCTTTTCCTATTATTGGTGTCCTTTAGTAGTGGTTTCTTTGCAGCAACTCGACCATGAAGGCCTGATTCACACAGTCTCCTCTGAACAGTTGATGTTGAGATGTGTCTGTTACTTGAAATCTGTGAAGCATTTATTTGGGCTGCGATTTCTGAGGCTGGTAACTCTAATGAACTTATCCTCTGCAGCAGAGGTAACTCTCGGTCTTCCATTCCTGTGGCGGTCCTCATGACAGCCAGTTTCATCATAGCGCTTGATGGTTTTTGTGACTGAAATCGAAATGTTCCATATTGACTGCCCTTCATGTCTTAAAGTAATGATGGACGTTTCTCTTTGCTTATTTGAGCTGTTCTTGCCCTAATATGGACTTGGTATTTTACCAAATAGGGCTATCTTCTGTATACCACCCCTACCTTGTCACAACACAACTGATTGGCTCAAACGCATTAAGAAGGAAATAAATTCCACAAATTAACTTTTAAGAAGGCACACCTGTTAATTGAAATGCATTCCAGGTGACTACCTCATGAAGCTGGTTGAGAGAATGCCAAGAGTGTGCAAAGCTGTCATCAAGGCAAAGGGAGGCTATTTGAAGAATCTCAAATATATTTTGATTTGTTTAACACTTTTTTGGTTACTACATGATTCCATGTGTTATTTCATAGTTTTGATGTCTTCACTATTATTCTCTAATGTCAAAAATTGTAAAAATAAAGAAAAACCCTTGAATGAGTAAGTGTGTCCAAACTTTTGACTGGTAGTGTATATTTTCTTTGCGGTTATACTTAAACATTTTTTTATAACAATCTACCACAGGCTGTATGGCAGTCGCAAGTAAAACAAACCTTCGCTCGACAGTGACCCAGGAATACCAGGACCCCCCAAAATAAGACAATGCCATCTATACCAGTAGTGTTACTTTTATTCAAATTAAACTAGATTAAATCCTTCAGAACATATTTAATGATATGCTGCTTTTTAAAAATGAAACTAGGTGTAACACAGCATTGATTCATAAATATGTAGGAATGCACAACACAATGAAGCATATATATTGCTGGAATGCTTGATCAACTACGGCAGAAACCAAGTTGACTTATAGCACCAGGGTTGTTTAGGTGAACAGACACCTGGGGCGGTTGATTTGTGAGTTGCCCTTCATGCCCGCTCCCATACCCTATAATTCTGTATTTCTTTGTGACTCATTTGTATACAAGTAGGCCAGAAAAGCCACATCCCTGATTGGCAGATGAGTGGCAACCCTGATTAGAAGCACCTGCTGCACATCGTTTGTTCTTTAAAAATGCTGTTTTGAATTAAAAGAAAACTGTACCTACACACTTAAGGATGTAAAGCCGAACGTCTGTGTACGCTATCCCTGATGCAGTGAAAATAAAGCGTACTATTTGATGTTCTAAATTATGTGATTTTTTTTTTAGTGCGAACCCATTACACCTTTTGTCAGTGGTAACCACTGTTCACATCAGAAGTGGTAAACGGGTGTTATTGAGGTATTCAACTGTTCCATTATCTTGCATTGTTCTCTGTACGTACTGTAAAAGAGGTATGTGGTTCTGTTGCTAAATCACACTTTAGTGCTACTTGTAACGGAAATGCATGCACAGTTAGAAAGGACGTTCTGCCCAGCACAAGACTCCAGTCCCTGTTTGAAAGCTGTGCTCTCTTCTTGCTGTGGGTCTTACAGGGTGTGTTTGTCAAACAGGTATTCTCCCATGGAGCCATGGGTCTCAGAGGAAGTGAGGCGGGTCAGGCTGCCCAGATGGTCGCCCAGCTTCTTGATGGTGTCGTGGCTGTCGGACAGGAAGTGCTGCTCTAGGAAGTCAGACAGCTAATGAGGAAGTAAATTAAAAGTAAGATTGTATTGTAATGCCCGGTTGCAACAGACACAGCACAGCATTGATATCATAGTGGTAGATGCATCCTGCAGGTATTCCTTCAACATTCGATCTGTTCCTCCTTCTCCATATTTGATCTGTTCAAATCACTAACAGACCAACATAGCTGTTATGAGCTTCAGTTATACATAGCTATCATATACATCTGATCTAATAACACTGTAAACATCCATTAAAATATGCACAGCAGTTAATCACAATGGGATAATTATCATGGACTTACATGGGGGGTCAGTGTGAGTATTGGCACCACGGTGCACCTCGAGGAGGGACGTGTTGAGGGTTTTCTGAAACTCCAGGGAGAAGGTGATGGCCTCCAGGCCACTTCGCCAGTCCTCCCTGCTGGGTTTCTGAAACAGAGAGACAGACAGCGCATTTCAAGGAATCAGTTTGAGCAAGGCAAGGCCCAGAACCGCTAATCTAGATCACAGAGTAGTTATTTGGGATGCATCAAGCAAAGTTATTTGTATATTAGTGATTCTTCACAGTTCTCCTGCAATGTAGTCAAACAGGCACAGTGACTTGGGTATCACAACTGCATGTAGGGCCCTGACAAATCCGCGTTGAGGAACACGCTGACGGAATAACGGAATCCAAACATTAAAACGGAATACAGTCAATGCATTCTAGCGCCTCCCACATTCCATTCCACTTTTTAAGAGGTTTTAAAAATAGGTTATATTTGACTCAACATTCCATTACATACATTAAGGCATTGTTGGCAGAATAGATGGATGCAGCTCAATACATTTCTTGATAGTCCCAAAAATATTGCTATCAGGTTGTAAATCCCAGCTGGCCTGGTACCTTGTTTGCTGCCTCCATTCGGGATGCACTGATCAACAGGACTAAAGTTCCCAAAATGTAAGAGGACTCCTGTGGTATTGACATACATGCAGAAATCCAGTCGCTGCACAGCTATTTTCAGGTCTCTCCAGAGGTGTTCGATCAGGTTCAAGTCCGGGCTCTGGCTGGGCCACTCAAGGACATTCAGAGACTTGTCCCGAAGCCACTCCTGTGTTGTCTTGGCTGTGTGCTTAGGGTCATTGTCCTGTTAGAAGGTGAACCTTTGCCCCAGTCTGAGGTCCTGAGCGCTCTTGAGCAGGTTTTCATCAAGGATCTCTCTATACTTTGCTCCGTTCATCTTTCCCTAGATCCTGACTAGTCTCCCAGTCCCTGCTGCTGAAAAACATCCCCACAACATGATTCTGCCACCACCATGCTTCACCGTAGGGATGGTGCCAGGTTTCCTCCAGATGTGACGCTTTGCATTCAGGCCAAAGAGTTCAATCTTGGTTTCATCAGACCAAAGAATCTTGTTTCTCATGGTCTGAGAGTCCTTTAGCTGCCTTTTGGCAAACTCCAAGTGGGCTGTCATGTGCCTTTTACTGAGGAGTGGCTTCCGTCTGGCCAATCTACCATAAAGGCCTGATTGGTAAAATGCTGCAAAGATGGTTGTCCTTTTGAAAGATTCTCCCATCGCCACAGAGGAACCCTGGAGCTCTGTCAGTGACCATCGGGTTCTTGGTCACCTCCCTGACCAAGGCCCTTCTCCCCGATTGCTCAGTTTGGCCGGGCGGACAGCTATAGGAAGAGTCTTGGTGGTTCAAACTTCTTCCATTTAAGAATGATGGAGGCCACTGTGTTCTTGGGGACCTTCAATGCTGCAGAAATGTTTTGAAACCCTTCTCCCAGATCTGTGCCTCAACACAATCCTGTCTCGGAGCTCTACGGACAATTCCTTCGACCTCATGGTTTGGTTTTTGTTCTCACATGTACTGTCAACTGTGGGACCTTATATAGACAGGTGTGTGCCTTTCCAAATCATGTCCAATCAATTTAATTTACCACAGGTGGACTTCAAGTTGTAGAAACATCTCAAGGATGATAATTGGAAACAGGATGCACCTGAACTAAATTTCGAGTCTCATAGCAAAGGGTCTGAATAATTATGTTAATAAGGTATTTATTTATTTTTATACATTTGCACACATTTCTAAAAAACGGTTTTGGCTTTGTCATTATGGGGTATTGTGTGTAGATTGAGGACATTTTGATTGAATCCATTTTAGAATAAGGCTTTAACGTAACAAAATGTGGAAAAAGGGAAGGGGTCTGAATACTTTCCGAATGCACTGTATATGGAAAAATACACGTTTTACAATGTAGACCAATCGATTGGTCGAAAGAACAGACTACTTTCGTACAACCAATATATTTTTGGGTCAGGGAAAGCCCTACAGAGAAGTAACACTAAGCTAGCTAGGATAACATTAGATATTTGCATGTTATGTACTGGACGAGGGCTAGCAAGCGGTTTTCAAAACAACGGGATTACCAACTTGAGCAATAAGATCTCAGCTTGCTAGATAGCAAAGCCAACCGAATATACACCTTAGCAAACAATCATTTTGTAAACTAATGTTAGCTTCAACTAACATGACAAGTACATAGACCTATTTCTTTGTAAAACAATGTTAGACAAAGTCTATGATATTAGCCAGAAGGCTCTGCTGCTAGCTAGCTAACCAGTCAAGTCTTTTGAAGAAGCTAGCTATCTAGCATCATCTTTGTAGTGGTTATAATACATGCTGAAACACTAGTTTTCAAATTTCTAAATTTTCACAAGAGCATTGCTGTAGCGTTTAAATTCTGTGAATGCCATTTAGTAATTTTAACGAATTCTATCCATATTTAACGAGATCTCCCTGTTGGCAATGCCTGACAACGCACTGGAAATGGCTCCCCTGATAAGAAGAGGGCTTGGAACATTAGAGCGTGAAATTTGCATTGAGGGAATTCGACAATATTCAAAAATGTATTGAACTTAGTAGGAAATCAACTAAATGTATATATAATAAATCATTACATTTGCCCAAGTTAACCCTATCAGTCCCTAGACCCCAGCAAAATTGGCTTTTGATTTATCTGACTTTCATTTATTTGCATGTCCAGCCCTTATATATTTTTTATTTTACCTTTATTTAACTAGGCAAGTCAGTTAAGAAAAAAGTTATTTACAATGACGGCCTACACCGGCCAAACCCGGACGACGCTGGGCCAATTGTGCGCCGCCCTATGGGACTCCCAATCACGGTTGTGATACAGCCTG
This sequence comes from Coregonus clupeaformis, assembly GCF_020615455.1. Classification (NCBI taxonomy): domain Eukaryota; kingdom Metazoa; phylum Chordata; class Actinopteri; order Salmoniformes; family Salmonidae; genus Coregonus; species Coregonus clupeaformis. The sequence goes on from NW_025536674.1 coordinate 38,364, forward strand.
GAATCGAACCAGGGGGTCTGTAGTGACGCCTCAAGCACCGAGATGCAGTGCCTTAGACCACTGCGCCACTCGGGAGCCTCACAATGAAGTGTTTTAACATTTATTTTCAGGACAACCTGGGCTACAAGTAGAACACAAAACAATGACAAACATTTGCATTCATGAGTTTTAATTGACAAATTTAAAAAAACAAGGTCCGCCAAAGCAAAAACACAAAAAAAGTGCTGTATGTATTGAAATTGTTTGCTCACTGGAAAATGAATATCCAACTAGTCAGTGACAACTGTGTGGAGTTTGTGACAGCAACTAAGTGAGCTTATTACAGTATTATAGACACTATGTCCTTGGATTTCCTATGATCTTCTAACGTTTCTTGTGTAGCTTGTGAACGTCAGAGCAAAACATGTTACATGTGCGTGTTTGTGACAGTCTCAGTTTTTCATAGATAGCTACAAACTACTAAAAGAATAAACCATTCGGACTCTGTAGACGTTTTTGTAAAAATACCTGGCCCTGGGCCCCTTCGGGATCCACCCTTGTTTTACAAACACCGCTCTAGCTCAGCCCCCGTTATTTACACGAACTAATGGTTGGTACCAATGGATGCAGAATATGTTTAAAAGGGGTTAGAAGTCAAAATCGTGCCAGCGTCACGGTGGGACTCATTCGGTTAATAAGACATGAACAGAAAGCATGTGATTCTGTGTGTTGTGTGCGGTGCGAGCATATGCCTAGTCTACGCTTTTCATAGCCATTAGCGATAACGCTAATTGTCTGCTGGTGGATGGAAAGGCTTTCCCAAAAACCTTATCAATTAAATGTTAACTACAAAGTTGCCAATGCCTACCTGGCAGAAGGATATCATGATTATTTTCATTAATCCCGTGGCCATTTGTTCTGCAAACCCTGCAATCACATGAGCACTACAGAAACACTGGTAACCAAACAATGGTCTCTGGCTGGTGGGCATTGCATTTACGTCATTTAGCAGACGCTCTTATCCAGAGCGACTTACAAATTGGTGCATTCACCTTATAGCCAGTGGGATAACCACTTTACAAAATGTTTATTTTTTTTGATATTTTTTTTGGGGGGTGGGGGTAGAAGGATTACTTTATCCTATCCCAGGTATTCCTTAAAGAGGTGGGGTTTCAAGTGTCTCCGGAAGGTGGTGAGTGACTCCGCTGTCCTAGCGTCGTGAGGGAGCTTGTTCCACCATTGGGGTGCCAGAGCAAGGCCAATGCCTACCTGGGTAACTAAATTTCTTACATTTTTCTCAGATCTCAAAAGTGGTCTCCTGGTGTGATTTAAGCATTGTTGTAGACTTAGAAAAACAACAAAACTGGATGTTCTATAAAAAAAATTGAGATTTTGAGATCAAACCTGAAAACATAAATTGAAAAAATGGTCCTGGGAAAACAAAAATGGAGAAAAGCGGAATTTGGGAAAAAACTTAATCAGGCCAAACATTTAACTGATTTTATAGGGCCCTATACATGGGTAAATTATGATAGTGAGGGAGAGGGCAATTCCAGGACAGTAAATTCAGCTGCCAGTCTCAGGTACAAAGGCCTTAAAAGCAAAATAGGAGTGAGCATGTTTTGTAGTTAACCGGGGAGAAATAGTGACTTACAGCGATGGTCTGAAGGAGAACGCGACCACCTCTCATATTCTGGTATTCCAGCAATTTCTCTGCTTGCACCCTCTCCTTCACAGAGCACTCCAGGAAAAACTAGAGAAGCTGGGCAAAGCCACGTCGTCCCTGTCGAAATACATCCCCTAGGAGAGAACAGAGAAATAAAACATGAAATACACATTGGATAAAAACAGGTCAGTAACATCAACAGATCACATGTTTTTATAACATGCAGGAGCACAGAGGAGAAAATAGCCAGTGACATCAATAAGGGATCATCGCTTTCACCTGGATTCACCTGGTCAGTCTGTCATGGAAAGAGCAGGTGTTCTTAATATTTTGTATATACATATTATATAGATCATACCAGGGAGAGGTATGTGTAGGATGCAGTCAGCTTGATGTTCACCAGCTTGTTGATGTTCACCTCACTCTCTGGGTGGAAGTTGTGATTTACCTGCGACTGCATCTCTGAAATGGCAAAATAGACATGAAATTAACTAAAAGATAAATAGGTCACTGGTATGAAATATATATTGACTAATTTAATAAACCATATGTTCACCCACACCATTACTAGTAACTAGCAACTTTCTTTTCTGCAATGAAACAAAGGCATCGATTTTAAATAATAAGCGTAGTCTTTGGAGTTATGAAATCATAGCTAATATAACTCATGTCTACATGAAGCGGAGTCCGTGCAGCTGTATGTATAGCCTACTCATTGTAAATGTTGCAATTACACTAGGCAGCCCTAGTATTTATATATCATATCAGGGTTTCCGGCAGCATTTTAATTTAATGGGCATTTGAGGAATTTACTGGACCCATAACCCAATTAGGGTCGCACCCACGGTGCTCAGAATGACAGAAATCACATTTACATTATGGTTATTCATCTTAACAGAACATGCAACTCAAGGATGCAACGGTGTGTGTCCTTCTTACCGAATTCCGATGCGCACTGTGACGATAGAATAACTGCCACATTTACTTTTCCTCAGCCAACAAGACGAGTAACGAACAGCAAAATCACTAGCCTATGTCAATCTAATATCCCCTATAGTAGAAAAGTTGACATTCTATTGGTCAGCTTGTCGTTTTGTGCGAGAAAGAAATGGCCTATTCCAAACAGACTCTGGGACAGTTGTGGGACGATAAAAGCAATATGGCTGATGCAATAGATCAGAACGATTAGCTTAAAATGTTGATCAATTTATTTCTTCACGTTATAAGCGCAGCAATGAGCACAGGCAGTAGGCTACGTGCAAATGTTTGTTCCATAATACAATTGGCGGGAAAACACCGGGCAAAAGCGCACCAACACATTGTCAAAAGCGCACCGCACTGCGAGCGGTTTCATGTGACAGAGATGAAAATATCCGTTAGAAATTTTGAAAGAGGGGAGATCTAAAGATGCAACAACTAGCGTGGGTTGCTAATATGACTATTACATGCACTTGAATGGGAAGCACACTTCAATTACCAGTTGAGAAATAAATAGTAGGCCTAGCCCTTTTTAATTGTTGCCATCAAAACTGTTTTTAACCTCTTATGGATCTGACCCTTTTTTTTTTCAATTTGCCTAAAATGACATACCCAAATCTAACTGCCTGTAGCTCAGGACCTGAAGCAAGGATATCCATATTCTTGATACCATTTGAAAGGAAACACTTTGAAGTTTGTGGAAATGTGAAACTAATGTAGGAGAATATAACACATTAGATCTGGTAAAAGAAAAAAGTGTTTTCTATTTATTTTTTTGTTCCGTCATCTTTGAAATGCAAGAGAAAGGCCACAATATAATATTGCAGTTTAGGCGGAATTTAGATTTTGGCCACTAGATGGCAGCAGTGTGTGTGCAAAGTTTCAGATTGATTCAGTGAACCATTGCAATACTGGACTATTTTGTATCAAGTCTGCCAAAATGTGCCGAATTGGTCAAATTATACATTTATCTACACAACTATAGAGAACATAGAAAAGTGATATGGTAATAGAAAATGTACGTTTACACACTCCCAGGAATGTCATACATGATGGATCATTAGCTTATACACTAACTTTCACACATCTAGATGGCCGTGTGGGGTGGGTGGGGAGCCAGAGACAGCAGGGGTTCAACTGTACAACCCAGTTCCTACATTTGAATGTAAAAATTGATTTTATCCAACAAAACTATGCTACATTTTATCTCTGGTGGTCCTCTGTAGCTCAGCTGGTAGAGCACGGCGCTTGTAACGCCAAGGTAGTGGGTTCGATCCCCGGGACCACCCATACACAAATGTATGCACGCATGACTGTAAGTCGCTTTGGATAAAATGTAAAAATTTAAAAATGATAAAAGCGTCTGCTAAATGGCATATAATAATAATCTCTGGGACCCTTAGGATGACAAATCAGAGGTTAACACGTGATTGCATTTAGAATTGTTACCTAATGATTGGGCTTATAACAGCACGTTTCACTCCAGCAGCAACTAATGATCTGTTTGAGAAGTTGTAGCAGCAGCTCTTGCGCTGTCTGACAGACTGTCCGCTCTATATGCTGTGCTCGTGTGATAAACATAACGATTAATGAAAATACACATCCACCAATTGAATTCCACTAAATGATGCAAATTGACCAATAGACCAGCTAAATGTATTTCCATCAACTGTTTTTTTCTTCTTCTTTTTTTCGGACAATTGGCTGGCGATTTATTTAATCGGCTTTTCCCCAAAAAAATGTGGCCAAAAGACTGCTATTACCGGCTAATGGAAACCCTGCATATCATGTGTCGTGGGGTAAGGGGAGATCAAATTAAAAGGTTTTATTCAGCTAAGGTGGCAGACACAGCTGTCTAACGCAAGCCATACTCAATAGGTGGCAGAGTTTGTGAGCAGAGTTGAGAGGTTAGAAATGCCGCTCATCGCTCATGGAGCAGTGCGCAAGGGTGCTCCACGTCCTTTCCAACCGCTCCGCGCTCACAGGTTTAAAAAAATGAAGCTCAAAATTCGCTCCATTCAATAAAATCACAATTGAACCAACACCCAACTATTATTGTGACTACCTGGACCTACCATTTGGTTTTTAAGTATTGAAACCAAACCATATGATTTGAATGAAAAGTATTTTAATAAACATGAAAAGGTGAATGTAAGAAGTGCTCATCATTTCAAATAGGCTACATGTCATATTAAACAGCATATAAACACTAAGTAGGTCAGGAGCCACACAGGGAGGAGAGAAAAAAAAGAAGGAATTATTTAGGCTATATTATTTCAATTATTTCAAGGCCATAGCCTACAAAGAAATACATTTGCGAGTGCGACACACTAGGCTGGTAGGGACATAAAGGGCTCAGCATTTAAACATTTTGTTGTATTAAATCATTATAGTCTATAAATTGTGCATATAGGCTGTGACTTACTAAGAATTACATAGAAATTTAACTAAAAATGACTTATGAATTCATTTTTAGAAACACGAGTTTGGCCAGTCTGTGGCTTCAGGCTCATGCAATGGTGCCTTGAGAGCAGGCCCGCAGCGGAGAATATCCTCGCCACACTTGCAGAGCCACTGGGAATGCTAAACACCCTTTTGGCCACTATTGCCAGGCTGGGCAGAGATGCAGAGTTGTTTTTTTATTTTTATTGTAGGCCTAAAAGGTTTTTAGGCTAAATAACCCAATCAAAACAGAAAGGTCCTTGAACGTGGGAATATGCCAGGCCAATTGGGCCAAAATCAATGATGGCCTATTGTATAGATAGAACAAAAATGAATGAAACGTTAAGAGCTCTGATTTGTCTATAAATAGTTTGCTACAATGACACACTTAGTTATCTACCCACCTCATTCCTTTATTTTAGCATGTGCATGTAGTAAGTACACCATCATGCTTTTGGGATACATGTCTTTTCACATTCCACAATGATTTTTTAGTTGTGGACACTAGATCACTGCACTACCTCTCTTGGTCCTCATCTTTGTAAGTCACCTTGATGTTGCACCTGTGTGTTTTATCAGTTTCTTTATGAAAACATTTAGCGAACTCCATGACAGTAGCTAAAGCAAGGGGCTATAGCAGCACACAAGTAGACTACAAATGCATGCTGGGCCGGGCATGCCCTGAGCCATGAAGTGAGCGCTACTGGAGCGAAATTGGAAAGGGTGAGAAGACCGACGTTCCAGCCTTTGGGAATCTCGCTCCATGCTACAGTGAAATTGGGCACGCTCCGCTCCAGCTTTTTTCACATACTCTGATAGGTGGATCGCGGTCCGTATTCTGACCCAGAACGGACCGCGGGTCCAGACAAAAAAAAGGAACAAATGTGGTAGTGCAGGGCAGTTTTTATTTTGTTATGTCATTCACTGACAGACAGAACTGATTATAACCGGTCAGAAATGTCCAGAATATTAGCTAGGTAGGTAAGTTAGGCTAAGCAGCTATCTAAATCGTGTGGTTCTCATTGCCAAGTGAAATACCCAGGGGCCTATCGGGGGGGGGGGTTACTCAAGTATATCAATACACAAGACATGGCAGGAAATGTGCTTTAAAGTTGCTAAATGTTCTCTCAGCCCCATGGCAAAATGTGAAACTGGAGGAAATTAGTTTTGAAACGGCATAAAAATAAAATCATCCAACAAGATGTGTTAATAGTGAACAGTTTGGGGTCGCATTGTTGCGAGGTGGGGGTTTCTTACTACACTGATAAATTAAAATATCCATCTGGACCTTTGCCATCTAGCTAACCCAAAGGCCGGCAGATGGCCACATTGAGTCGTTTCATCTTACCGTCCACAGAGAATGCATGCAGCTAGCTATACATGTATCAACGTGGACCGGTTCGTATTGAAAAAGCATTCTCCATTCAGGCTGCAAATCCGACGATTTCCTCGTTAATGGCGAGAAGGCAGAAAAAAAGCGGGAAATAAGCCTACCATTCCACCACCATGGATAATGGGTTATGCCTAGGAATGCTAGTCCCGGATGTTGCTATTGCGTTCAGCCAATCAGGTTGCAGGAACCTGTTTACCCCAGGCTGAATGTGGGGCGCAAAATCAGGATTTAGCATGGTGGTGGAAAATCGTGTTTCGCAAAGAAAATACGCATATTTCCCGCATTCTTGCCATTAAATCGAGTTAAGGAGGAAGTCGACGCATTTGCAGTCTCTATGGAGAACGAAAACCGGTACACGGGGGATGTGAGTGTATAGCCGGCTGCATCTATTCCCTTTGGACGGTTAGATTAAACGTCTCGATATCTGCCGGCCTTTGGGCTACCACTTAGCTAGGATAAGAGTGACCGGGTCTTCTAAAATAGTACTTAAGTACCCCTGGTCTAACATATCTCGAATCCTGGACTTAACAAATAAAGGCATGCCCATACATTGCAAAGTTTGGCAGGTTGGCACTTGCCAAGCAGTCTAAGTAATGCGCGACAGTGAGTGTAGTGACCTACAGTATAGTAACGGTAGCTCGCTAACAGACAAAAACGAGGAATGCAGATCAAGACAAACTAGCTTTCTAACTGGCTAGGTCACCAACACGGGTGTACTTCTCTGATAAGGAACGTTAGAGATAGTCGTTAGCTACCTAGCTAGCTTGTTGGTGTTACCCAAATCAATATTAGCTATCCACAGTAAATAACTTAAATAATGTCTCACAGATAACGTTAGCTTGTAAACCTCCAGCTAATTGCATTGACGTATCAAATACTGAAGTACCAGAATGTTGTACTTACTTTCTCCCTTTTGTTTCTAATCACTACCAGAGCAGCTAGTTAGTTGACCTTAGAAACAGCGCTTTCCTCTTCGATTAGGTTTTACGGCGGTTGGCATCCAATAAATGTTGCATTACCGCCACCTACTAGACTGGAGTATAACTCTTATACTTTGCTTAATTTTTATTTTAAATACCATACCATCTTACACTACACTAAAAAAAAAGAAAAAAGAACTATAATAATAATAATAACTACCATACTCCACTATTTAAAACTATTTATTCCTACTTCATGCCAACAGCCTTACTGGGCTATCAGTTACTTGTCAACAACACTTAAGATGTACTTCTGGGTCACATTATGTCATACATTTCCCTAATAAAAGTCATTAACCTGTATTTATTAATGATAATTGTCTAAACATGAACAATTATTCATATTTTTTCATATTTAGGTGACATTTGCATAAATGTTTGGTTTTAAAACATGTTCCGAGGTCAAATAAATGCCCCCAATGCAAATCACTGTATATCAGTGGAGGCTGCTGGCGGGAGGACTGCTCTAATATAGGCTGGAACAGAGTGTTCTGTCTGGAAAGAACACTCCGTTCCAGCCATTATTATGAGCCGTCCCTACCCTCAGCAGCCTCCACTGCTGTATTGCCATTACATATTGGCTTATAGAGAAAAAACTATTATTTGTGCCAATGTAAAAGTGGGCTGGAGTGTACTCGGTAAGGTCTGTAGAATCTATATATTGTGTCATTTCATGGGGCTCTGAATAATATGGAGTGTTGCTGGCCTGGTCAAACAGCTTAAAAATGGGTGCCTGGACACTATATGGTACAAATATAGCACTGTACAGGAAAAACAATCCATTGTGTGTATATAAAACCTGTGTCCAGTCTACTCACTTGAGTCCCTAGAATACAAAACAGATGGGTTTGAACAAAAAGCTAGGTCATAAGAAGTGTTGCTGGACTTTTACTGTGTTCAAACAACTTAAAGTGAGGTGCCTGGACACTACAGTGCCTTCAGAATGTATTCATACCCCTTGACTTATTCAACATTTTGTTGTGTTACAGCCTGAATTCAAAATGGATTAAATAAATAAAAAATTCACCCATCTACACACAATACCCCATAATGAAAAAATGGAAACATGTTTTTATACATTTTTGTAAATGTATTGAAAATGAAATACAGAAATATCTACCAGTCAAAAGTTTTGACACACTTACTCATTCAAGGTTTTTCTTTATTTTTACAATTTTTTACATTGTAGAATAATAGTAAAAACATCAAAACTATTAAATAACACACATGGAATCATGTAGTAACCAAAAACGTGTTAAACAAATCAAAATATATTTTATATTTGAGATTCTTCAAATAGCCACCCTTTGACTTGATGACAGCTTTGCACACTCTTGGCATTCTCTCAACCAGCTTCATGAGGTAGTCACCTGGAATGCTTTTCAATTAACAGGTGTGCCTTCTTAAAAGTTAATTTGTGGAATTTATTTCCTTCTTAATGCGTTTGAGCCAATCAGTTGTGTTGTGACAAGGTAGGGGGGTATACAGAAGATAGCCCTATTTGGTAAAAGACCAAGTCCATATTATGGCAAGAATAGCTCAAATAAGCAAAGAGAAACGACAGTCCATCATTACTTTAAGACATGAAGGTCAGTCAATATGCAGTCGCAAAAACCATCAAGCGCTATGATGAAACTGGCTCTCATGAGGACCGCCACAGGAATGGAAGACCCAGAGTTACCTCTGCTGCAGAGGACAAGTTCATTAGAGTCATCAGCCTCAGAAATTGCAGGCCAAATAAATGCTTCACAGAGTTCAAGTAACAGACACATCTCAACATCAACTGTTCAGAGGGGACTGTGTGAATCAGGTCTTCATGGTCGAATGACACCAATATGAAGAAGAGACCTGCTTTGGCCAAGGAACACGACCAATGGACATTAGATCGGTGGAAATGTGTCCTTTGGTCTGGAGTCCAAATTTGAGATTTTTGGTTCAAACCGCTGTGTCTTTGTGAGATGCGGTGTGGGTGAACGGATGATCTCCGCATGTGTAGTTCCCACCGTAAAGCATGGAGGAGGAGGCGTTATGGTGTGGGGGTGCTTTGCTGGTGACACTGTCTGTGATTTATTTAGAATTCAAGGCACACTTAACCAGCATGGCTACCACGGCATTCTGCAGAGCTACGCCATCCCATCTGGTTTGGGCTTAGTGGGACTATCATTTGTTTTTCAACAGGACAATGACCCAACACACCTCCAGGCTGTGTAAGGGCTATTTGACCAAGAAGGAGAGTGATGGAGTGCTGCATCAGATGACCTGGCCTCCACAATCCCCGACCTCAACCCAATTGAGATGGTTTGGGATGAGTCGGACTGGCAGAGTGAAGGAAAAGCAGCCAACAAGTGCTCAGCATATGTGGGAACTCCTACAAGACTGTTGGAAAAGCATTCCAGGTGAAGCTGGTTGAGAGAATGCCAAGAGTGTGCAAAGCTGTCATCAAGGCAAAGGGTGACTATTTGAAGAATCTCAAATATAAAATATATTTTGATTTGTTTAACACTTCTTTGGTTACTACATGATGTGTTATTTCATAGTTTTGATGTCTTCACTATTATTCTACAATGTAAAAATAAAGAAAAACCCTTGAATGAGTAGGTGTGTCCAAACTTTTGACTGGTACTGTAAGTATTCACACTCCTGAGTCAATACTTTGTAGAAGCACCATTGGCGCGTCTTTTGAGTAAGTCTCTAAGAGCTTTGAACACCTGGATTGTACAATATTTGCCAAATATTATTTTTAGAATTCTTCAAGCTCTGTCAAGTTGATTGTTGATATTGCTAGACAGACGTTTTCAAATCTTACCATTTTCTAGCCGATTTAGGTCAAAACTGTAACTAGGCCATCCAGGAACATTATGCAACTCCAGTGTAGATTTGGCCTTGTGTTTTAGGTTGTTGTCTTGCTGAAAGGTGAATTTGTCTCCCAGTGTCTGTTGGAAAGCAGACTGAACCAGGTTTTCCTCTAGGATTTTGCCTGTGCTTATAGCTGTATTCAGTTTATTTTTATCCCCCCCAAATATCCCTAGCTGATGACAAGCATTCCCATAACATGATGCAGCCACCACCATGCTTGAAAATATGAAGTGTGGTACTCAGTGATGTGTTGTGTTGGATTTGTCCCAAACATAAGACTTTGTATTCAGGACCAAAAGTTCATTTCTTTGCCACATTTCTTGCAGAATTATTTAAGTGCCTTGTTGCAAACAGGATGCATGTTTTGAAATATTTTATTCTGTACAGGCTTCCTTCTTTTCACTGTGTCATTTAGGTTAGTATTGTAGAGTAACTACAATGTTGTGGTCCTCTGTAGCTCAGCTGGTAGAGCACGGCGCTTGTAACGCCAAGGCAGTGGGTTCGATCCCGGGACCACCCATACACAAAAAATGTATGCACACACGACTGTAAGTCGCTTTGGATAAAAGCGTCTGCTAAATGGCATATTATTATTATATTATTATTGTTGATCCATCCTCAGTTTTCTCATATCACAACAATTAAACTATGTAACTGTTCACCATTGGCCTCATGGTGAAATCCCTGAGCAGTTTCCTTCCTCTCCTGCATCTGAGATGGAAGGACACCTATATCTTTGTAGTGACTGTGTGTATTAATACACCATCCAAAGCCTAATTAATAACTTCACCATGCTCAAAGGTGCAGTATATTCTGTTTCTGCTTTTTTTTATTTTTTACCCATCTACCAATCAGTGCCCTTCTTTGCGAGGCATTGAAAAACGTCCCTGGTCTTTGTGGTTGAATCTGTGCTTGAAATTCAATATTCGATTGAGGACTTTAGCAGAGACGGGTAGCACGTTTTTCTCTCTACTGTCCAATATGTGTAGGGTACAGAGATGGTGTAGTCATTTAAAACCATGTTAACCACTATTATTGCAACTTTTATACAATTTGTTAAGCAAATTATTTAGGCTTGCCATAAAAAAAGGGGTTGAATACTTATTGGTTCAAGACATTTCAGCTTTTCATTTTGTATTAATAAAAAAATAAAATAAAATACAAACAAAATTCCACTTTGACATTATGGGGTATTGTGTGTAGATCAGTGGCACATAATCTCAATTTAATCACTTTTAAATGTAGGCTGTAAACACAACAAACGTGGAAAAAATAAAGCAGTTTGAATACTTTCTGAAGGCACTGTAGATCAGATTCAATGAGTATAATGGTGAACACCTTGAAATAAGGTGTTCACCATTGTACATTGTCAAAAGAAGATAAATCTGCAATGATGTGATTAATTGGTGTAACCTGCACATGTACTATGGTTCTGAGATTGTTTGGTGTATTTCATGAGCTGATATCCTGAATCCTGATCATGCATATAATTTGAAACTTCTGTGTAACTGTTGATGATCAATTTGATTAATTAACTTCATTGTGATATTTGTTATGAATAAAGTATGCTTTTTGGGCCAAATTTAATTGCATCTCTCTTGACTTTTTGAATAAACATATTGTACTATGTTGTATATTTTTGGTATGACAATGTGTCCTATGACACATTGCTATATTTCAGGGGTGTCAAACGTCCGGGCCGCATCAGGCCCGCAAACGGGTTTAATCCGGCCCGCGAGATGATAAAAAATAAAAATAATAATAATAATAATTTTGTAAAGTATAAAAATGCGCTGCAATTTTTCAATAAAATAAACTGCTGTTCCAATTGCGTCCACTGGATGGCGCAATAGCAATTGTGTTAAGCAAGCAAACTGTTTATACCGGGGCAGAGCAAGTAGGTCAAGCACGTGCAGCCAATGAGCTACTTTGTTTTGCCCGCGATATTTATTACGGCTTCTACTTTTAACATTATGTGCTTTGGCACCCTCATTGCCCATATATCTCTGTCAAAAAAGAGAAAAGTGGACGCAGAGTGCAGAGTGTTCCAAGAAAAATTGTCATCCGATTTATTCACAGAATTGAATGGGAAAGCTGTATGTTTGGTGTGTTCAGAGCATGTTGCAGTGCTGAAAGAATATAACCTTCGTCGCCACTATGTGAGTCTTCATGCCGACAAATATGACAACTTTCAAGGACAGCGGAGATGAGAGAAGGTGAATGAACTGTTGGCGGGTCTGAAGAAACAGCAGTCTGTGTTTACTCACAGCCGAGACATCAGTGATGCTGCAGTGAAAGCTAGCTACCTCATTGCTAATGAAATCGCAGTGGCTTCAAAACAATTTAGTGAGGGTGAATTTGTAAAAACATGCATGATGAAGGCAGCGGAGATTGTGTGCCCTGAAAAGCGGCAGGCTTTTGCAAATATCAGCCTGACAAGAAACACAGTTGCAGACAGGATTTCCGATCTTTCAGTGGATTTGGACAGCCAGTTGAAGCAAAAGTAAAGTCATTTATTGCGTTTTCGGTTGCAATTGATGAAAGCACGGACATTACAGATGTTGCACAACTGGCCATTTTCATCCGCTGGAGTTGATGACACATTGACCGTCACCGAGGAGTTCGTGGAGTTGGTGCCGATGACAGATACAACGACAGCAGCTGATATTTTTACGCACTCGGGCGCGCTGGACAGGGTCGGAGGGGACTGGTTCCCGCTGTCAGCCTGGCTACAGATGGTGCGCCCTCAATGATCGGGAAAAAAGCAGGCGTTGTGACAAAGTTCAGAGAGAAAGTGCAATCTGCAAATGGAGGACGTGATTTTTGACTTTTTCACTGTATTTTTGCACCAGGAGGCTTTGTGTTGCAAGTCATTAAAGATGGATAACGTCATGAAGGTGGTCATCCAAACTGTTAATTTCATCCGATCCAGAAGCCTGAATCACCGTCAGTTTGACAGCCTTCTCAGAGAGAAAGACCACATCTATGGCCTGCCATACCACACTGAGGGTAAGATGGTTAAGCCGAGGTGCTGTGCTGAGGCGTTTCTTTGATTTACGAGAAGAAATTGAACAGTTCATGGAAGAAAAGGGCAAACCAGTGTTAGAATTTCATTCCGCAGAATGGATGCAGGACCTTGCATTTATGGTGGATGTTACAGAGCACCTGAATAACTTGAACAAACAGCTGCAAGGGCGCAACAAAGTTGTCACGCAGTATTATGACAGCATACGTTCTTTCAAGTTGAAGCTGTCATTGTGGGAGACGAACTTTGCCGGTGGTGATGCAGCTCACTTCCCCTGTCTGAAAAATGTGTGCGCGACCCAACATGTGGCAGACATGAAGCGGTTCAAAGATAAAATAACGGGACTGTTACGGGAGTTTGAGCAACGCTTTCAGATTTATGTTTATATGTTTTTATGTTGATGTGCTATTGTTTTTAATTGATTTTATTTTATTTGTATATTTAACCTATTCTTGACTCTGTGGTTCTTGGAACACTTGTTTGGGGAACAGGATTTCATTATTTTTATCTACATTTCTGCCTGAGAAATGACACCCGAATAGTTCTGGATCTGTGAAACAGTTCTGTTAATCACTGAGGCATTGTGTGTTTGTGTGTTCTTTTTTCTTTAGAATTTTCAAATAAACTTGACGGTTTTATGATATTAATAGTGATGTTGTGCTTGTACTATTTTGGACACACTGTCCTCAGGCTCCAGCTTTTATGTTTATGTTGATCGTATTAAAACAAAGAAAAGAATCTGAAGTTGTTGTTTTTAAGTTTATATACCATGATTTTTTTCCGGTCCGGCCCACTTGGGAATAGATTTTCCTCCATGTGGCCCCCTGAGCTAAAACGAAGTTTGACACCCCTGCTCTA
>NW_025536675.1:0-10000 GCF_020615455.1 Coregonus clupeaformis
TGTGTGCATGCATATGCCGTTTGTTAGGAGACAGTAATGTTGAGTATTAGGTGACTATAAAATTCCTTCAATGTTTTGCCTGATTCCGTCATCCCAAGTCCCTTTCTCCGTTAGATTTCCCCTGTTGACGTGTCCGTTTTGGCAGGTTTTCGCCTCAAAAGAATAGGCTAAAAAGTGTAGACATAGGCAGAAATGAACAGACAGGATTCTGTGCGCTTCAGAAAGTTATGGAAATAGTAATCACTGATGCATTTTGTTATGTTTATGACGACTTGGGCAAATTAATGGTTTTTAACAAGTTGAATAGATTTTAGATTTGATATAAGTTAATAAATGTGAATATTGTTGAATTTCGTTTAATTGGATTGATTGGTCGCAACGCCTATTTTATAGGGCCCTAGTCAATGAACTTGTCATCAATCAACATAGGATATGCCCCTCTCCCCACAGACAAATATATAATATATATTTATATATATATATATATATATATATATATATATTGGAAATGTAAGAAGGTTGAGCTTTTAGTTTGTGTCACAAAGTGGATAGTTTTGGTACAAAGGGATATTCTGTGTCCCTTTAGAGTGAGTGACACATTGATTTATATAGTGAACCAAGAGTGTTCCTGCTTAGCCATAAGCCTGAATACGCGATCTCGGATCTTGGAAGTAAGCAGGGGGCCTGGTCAGTATTGATGGGAGACCGCCTGCGAATACATGGTAGTTTTGTCCCAGTAGAGCGGGCTTGTGTATGGAGCAACGTTATTTATCACCCTAATAATACATGGATTGTTATTGGATAAATAGTTTAGTGTGTGCTGCCCTGCCCTGATCAAATCAAATAATGGACAGTGCGTTTCTCAACATATAGAGCATGTGCATGCAGCCGTTTTTAGTTAGGAGACAGTAATGTCTGTAGTCATTAGGGGAACTATAAAATCCCTTCAATGTTTTGGCCTGATTCGTAATTCCCAAGTTCCTTTCTCCGTTTAGATTTTGAGCTTGTCCCGTTTTGGCAGGTTTTGCTCTCAAAAGTACACCTTTTTAATAGCAAAACAGCACAATTGGATGTTTATGTCACAACAATGTTTAAACCTTATCAGGTGACCTTTGTGAGGGTTGGGAAAAATGTAAGACATTTAGATTTTGGGGTGTAGACCCTAAATGCAAGCGCACCAGGAAGAGACCGTGTGGGGGGTAGAACAAATGGCCACTGGAGCGATGCAAATGATAGATAACTGCAGGCAGGCATAGGCTACTTTGTAGTTAACATTATTGCGAAGGTTTTGGGGAAAGATTCCTTCCTACAGAAGAAGGATATTAGCATCATCGCTAAGGTGACAAAGTGAGAAACGACGCATCCGCACACATGCACACAGACAGGGGATTTGTGCCGTTTCAGAAAGTATGGAAATAAATCACTGATGCATTTTGTTCATGTTTATGATTGACTTGGGCAAATTAATGTTTAACAGGAATAGATTTAGTTGATTTTTTACTAAGTTAATAAATGTTTGAATATTGTTGCATTCGTTTAATGTCTGGATTGTGATTGGTCGCAACGCCTATTTTTAGGGCCGATAAGAACTTGTATAAATAAATAGGATATGACAACAAGAAAAATATATATATATATATATATATATATAATATATATATATATATTGGAAATGTAAGCAAGGGTTGAGCTTCTTCAGTTTGTGTTAAGAAGTGGATGACGTTTGGTCCCTTTCAGAGTGAGTGAACATTGACTTTATATAGTGTAACAAGAGTTGTTCCTCGCTAGGCAATACAGCCTGAATACGACCATCTAGACCGATCTTGGAAGTTAAGCAGGATGGGACGGTGATTATGGATGGGAGACCCCGGGAATACCAGGTGCGAATCTTGTGTACCTGCAGAGCGTGGCTGTGTATGGAGCAACTGCCTTTATTTATCACCATATATTGGATTGTTATTGGACTAAATGAGTTTTGTGTGTGCTGCCCTGCCCGATAAATCAAATAATGGACAGAGCGTTTTCTCAAAATATAGGCAGTAATGCAGCCTTTGTTTTTAGTTAGGAGACAGTCAATGTCTGTAGTCATTAGGGCACTATAAATTCCCTTCAATGTTTTGCCTGATTAATTCAAGTCCCTTTCTCCATTTAGATTTCCGATGACCGTTGTCCCTGTTTTGGCAGGTGTCTCAAAAGTACACCTTTTTAATAGCAAAACAGCACAATTGATGTTTAGTGTCACAACAATGTTTAAACATCAGGTGACCATTTGTGAGGTCTGGGAAAAATTTAAATAGATTTTGGGAGTTACTTAAATGCAAGGACCAGGAAGAGACCTGTTTGGTTAAGGGTGTTGCTGTAGAACAAATGGACTGGAGTGATGAAATATAGGATAATTCTGCCAGGCAGCATAGGCTACTTTGTAGTTAAATTTATTGCGAAGGTTTTGGGGAAAGCATTCCTCCCTACCAGAAGAAGGTTATCATTAGCATGATTGTAACGCTACACAAAGTGTAGAATAGCACAGCACACATGCACACAGACAGGGGCATTCCTGAGACGTCAGAAAGTTATGGAAATAGTAATCACTGATGCATTTTGTTCATGTCTTGATGAATTGGGCAAATGAAGTGTTTTTAACAATTGATAGATTTAGGATTTTTACTAAGTTCAATAAATGGTTGAATATTGTAAAGATAATGTGGATTGATTGTGGAACCATTTTATAGGCCCTAGTAATGAACTTGTAAAATCAACATAGGATATGCCCTCTTCCCCCCACAAGAAAATATAATAATAGATATATATATATATATATATATATATATATATATATATATATATATATATATATTGGAAATGTAACAAGGTTGATTTTCAGTTGTGTAGAAAGTGGATAGTTTCTGTGTCCCTTTCAGAGTGAGTGACACATTGATCTTTATATAGTGTACAAGAGTTGTTCCTCGCTTAGGCCGATAAGCGAATACCGATGGATCTGGAAGATAAGCAGGTCGGGCCTGTGTAGGTATTGGATGGGAGACGCCTGGGAATACAGGTGCGTAAGCTTGCCAGTAGAGCGTGCCGGTATGGAGCAACTGCCTTTTTTATAAATTAATAATATATGGATTGTTATTGGATTAAAGAGTTTGTGTGTGGCCGCCGATCAAATCAAATAATGGACAGTGAGCTTCCTCAAAATATAGGCAGTAATGCAGTTTTGTTTTTAGTTAGGAGACAGTCAATGTCTGTAGTCCATTAGGCACTAGTAAAATTCCCCTCAATGTTTTGGATTGTTAATTCCAAGTCCCTTTTCTCGTTTAGATTTCTCGTACCTGTCCCTGCTTTTGGCAGGTTTTGTAAAAGTAAATTGATAGAAAACAGCACAGATTGGATGCTCTATGTCCACAACAATGTTTAAACCCATCAGGTGACCATTTGTGAGGTTGGGAAAAATGTAAGACATTTAGATTTTTGGGGGTGTAGTTACTTAAATGCAAGCGAGACAGGAAGAGAGTAAGGTGGTGAGAACAATGACGGAGGGATGAAAGATCACGGGTATAATTCTTGCCAGGCAGGCATAGGCTACTTTGTAGTTAACATTTATTTAAGGTTTTGGGAAAGCATCTCTTACTAAGAAGAAGATATAGATAATAAATAAATAAATTTATTGGTACATGCGCAAATAAACAGGTAGAATTACAGTGAAATGCTTATTAAGCCCTAACCAACAGTGCATTTATTTTAAACAAAAAAGTAAGAATAAAACAACAACAAAAAAAAGTGTTGAGGAAAAAGAGCAGAAGTAAAATAAAGTGACAGTAGGGGAGGCTATATATACAGTAAAATAAAGTGACCAGTAGGGAGGCTATATATACAGGGGGGTAGTGTATAGTAAGGGGGGACGAGTTGAGGTAGTTGAGGTAATATGTAATGTGGGTAGAGTTAAAGGGACTATGCATATATATTTAACAGAGTAGCAAGAAAAGATGGGAGTGGGGGAGTAAAGATAGGGAGTTATGGTTTGGGGGTAAAAGCTGGAGAAGTTTTTGGATAGACTTGGCACTAGTTGCCAGGGTAGCAGAGAGAAGAAGTTATGATAGGGTGGCTGGAGTTTGACAATTTTGAGGGCCTTCCTCTGACAGGTATAGAGGTCTGGATGGCAGGGAGCTTTGCCCCAGTGATGTACTGGGCGTAGCACTACCCCCTGTAGTGCTTGCGTCAGAGGCTGCAAATTGCATACAGGGTGATGCAACCAGAAGGATGTGATGGTGCAGCGTAGAATTTTTTTGAGGATCTGAGGACCCATGCCAAATCTTTTTAGTCTCCTGAGGGGGAATAGGCTTTGTGTGGTTCTACGACTGTCTTGGTGTGTTTGGACATGATAGTTCGTGTGTGGACACCAAGGAACTTGAAGCTCTCAACCTGTTCACTACAGCCCCCGATGAGAATGGGGGGCGTGCTCAGTCCTCTTTTTTAGTCAGATAGCTCCTGTTTGGTCAGGCTGAGGGAGAGGTGTGTTGGCACCACACGGCCAGATCTCTGACCTCCATAGGATCGTTGTGGTGATCAGGGCCTACATGTGTGTGTGGCAAACTTAATGATGGTGTTGAGTCGTGGCTATGAGTAGAACAGAGAGTAAGGAGGGGGATAGACGAGAGGGGGCCCGGAGGATCAGTGTGGAGATGGTGTTACTCTACCCTTACCACTGGGGGCGGCAGGAAGTCAGGATCAGTTGCAGAGGGAGGTGGTAGTCCCAGATCCTTAGCTTAGGGATGAGTTAGAGGGACATGGTGTTGAATGTGAGCTGTAGTGAAGAATAGTATTTCACGTAGGTGTTTGTAGGTGGGAAGGAGGGGAAGTGTGGAGGGAAGAGATTTGATATCTGTGGATCTGTTGTGGGCGGTATGCAAACTGGAGTGGGTCTGGGGTTTTGGGATTATGCTGTTGATGTGAGCATGACCAGTTTTAAAGCACTTCATGGTACAGACAGTGCTACGGTCGGTAGTATTTAGGAGGTTATTTAGAGTTTTGGGAAAGGAATGGTGGATCTGCTTGAAACATGTGGTATTAAGACTCAGTCAGGGATATGTTGAAAATGTAGTGAAGAGATCTTGACAGTTGGTCAGCACATGCTCGGAGTACACATCCTGGTAATCCGTCTGGCCGGCTGGCAAGGCCTTGTGAATGTTGACCCGCTTAAAAGTCTTATCACATCGGCTACGGAGAGCGTGATCACATAGTCGCCCCGAACAGCTGGTGCTCTCATGCATGCTTCAGTGTTGCTTTGCCCCAAAGCGAGTATAGAAGTGGTTTAGCCTGGGCCTGGTAGGCTTGTGTACTGGGCAGCTCAAGGCATGTGCTTCCCTTGTAGTTGTAATAGTTTTCAAGTCTCTGCCAGATCGACGAGCATAGAGCCAGTGTAGTATGATTCAATCTTAGACCTGTATTGACTCTTTGCCGTTTGATGGTGTCGGAGGTCATAGCGGGATTTTTATAGGGGTTAGAGTGCGTGAAAGAGCTTACTTTAGCTAGTGCGGATGTTTCCTGTAATCCATGGCTTCTGGTTGGGGTATGAGTATGTGGGGAGACAGATCGATGACTTATTGATGAAGCCAGTGACTGATGTGGTGTAACTCAATGCTGAAGAATCCCGAACATGTCTGCAGTCTGTGCTAGCAAAACAGTCCCGTGAGCTTAGCATTGATCTGACCACTTTTTTTATAGGAATCACTGGTGCTTCCTGCTTCAGTTTTTGATTATAAGCAGGAATCAGGAGGATAGAGTTATGGTGAGATTTGCCAAATGGAGGGCGAGGGAGAGCTTTGTATGCGCTCTGTGTGTGGAGTAAAGGTGGTTACAGTTTTTTTCTGGTTGCACATTTAACATGCTGGTAGAAATGAGGTAGAACGGATTAAGTTCCTGCATAAAGGTACTAGGAGGGGCTGCATCTGGATGAGCGTTTCCTGTTGATTAATGGCCTTTGTACAACTCATTCAGTGCAATCTTAATGCCAGGCATTGGTTTGTGGTGGTAAATAGACAGAAAAATATAGATGAAAACTCTCTTGGTAAATAGTGTTAAGCTATATAAGATACTTACCTCAGCGAAGCAAAAATTAGTATTTGATTTTGTGCACCAGCTGTTGTTTACAAATATACACAGACTGCCGCCCCTTGTCTTACAGAGTCTGCCGCTCTGTCCTGCCGATGAAGCGTATAGCTGCTAGCTGAATGTTGTCATTGTTGTTCAGCCAGACCTCCGGGAAACATAAGATATTACAGTTTTAATGTCCCGCTGGTAGGATAACCGTAATCTTAAATCGCCCATTTTATTCTAAAAGCTTGAACGTTAGCTAATAGGATTGATGGGAGAGGCAGTATATTTCGCGGATCTCATAAGCACCCGGATCTGCATACATCCTCCTCACGCGAATGACGGGATTGGGCTTGTAGGAGATATCTCAAGCTGGAAAAAAAGTTTCGCCCAACGCGAGGAGAACGTGATATCCAGAAGGGTATAAGAGACGATGGCAGAAACATTATGTAAAAATAAATTACAAATAACGAAAAACACATAATAGTAAATTGGTTAGAGGGTGTAAAAGGAGCCATCTTTCCGGCGCTGCACACATGCACACAGACAGGGGCATTCCTATGCCGCTTCAGAAAGTTCATGGAAATACGAATCACTGATGCATTTTGTTCATTTCTTATGATTGACTTGGGCAAATGAATGTGTTTTCTAACAAGTTGAATAGATTTAGTTGATTTCTTACTAAGTTCAATAAATGTTTGAATATTGTTGAATTTCGGTTTAATGTCTGGATTCCGTGATTCGGTCCGCAACGCCTATGTTATAGGGCCTAGTCAATGAACTTGTCATAAATCAACATAGGATATGCCCTCTTCTAACCCCCACAAGACCAAAAGAAAAATATAATATATATATATATATATATATATATATATATATATATATATATATATATATATATATTGGAAATGTAAGCAAGGGTTGAGTTCTTCAGTTTGTGTCACAAAGTCGGGATACGTTTTGTGTCCCTTTCAGAGTGAGTGACAATTGACTTTATATAGTGTACAAGAGTTTTTCTGCTTACGGCCATACCAGCCTGAATACGCCCGATCTCGTCCGATCTCGGAAGCTAAGCAGGGTCGGGCCTGGGTTAGTACTTGGATGGGAGACAGCCTGGGAATACCAGGTGCTGTAAGCTTTTGTCCCAGTAGAGCGTGCTCTTTGTGTCATGGAGCTAACTGCCTTTTATTTATCACCCTAATAATATCATGGATTGTTATTGGACTAAATGCAGTTTCTGTGTGCTGCCCTGCCCTGATCAAATCAAATAATGGACATTGCGTTTCCCTCAAAATATAGGCAGTACATGCAGCCTTTGTTTTTAGTCTAGGAGACAGTCAATGTCTGTAGTCCATTAGGGCACTATAAAATCCCTTCAATGTTTTGCCTGATTCCGTTAATTCCCAAGTTCCCTTTTCTCCGTTTAGATTTCCCCGTTGACCGTTTGTCCCTGTTTTGGCAGGTTTTCGCTCTCAAAAGTAACCCTTTTTAATAGCAAAACAGCACAATTGGATGTTCTATGTCCACAACAATGTTTAAACCCTATCAGATGACCAATTGTGAGGTCTGGGAAAAATGTAAGACATTTAGATTTTGGGGTGTAGTTACCCTTAAATGCAAGCGTGCACCAGGAAGAGACCTTTGTTTGGTTAAGCGGTGTTTCTGTAGAACAAATGGCCACTGGAGTGATGCAAATGATCACGGTATAATTCTGCCAGGCAGGCATAGGCTACTTTGTAGTTAACATTTACTTGCGAAGGTTTTGGGGAAAGCCATTCCTTCCTACCAGAAGAAGGTTATCATTAGCATCATCGCTAACGGCTACACAAAGTGTAGATATACGCGCGCACCGCACACATGCACACAGACAGGGGCATTCCTGTGCCGTTCAGAAAGTTCATGGAAATACGAATCACTGATGCATTTTGTTCATGCCTTATGATTGACTTGGGCAAATGAATGTGTTTTCTAACAAGTTGAATAGATTTAGTTGATTTCTTACTAAGTTCAATAAATGTTTGAATATTGTTGCATTTCGGTTTAATGTCTGGATTCGTGATTCGTCCGCAACGCCATTTTATAGGGCCCTAGTCAATGAACTTGTCATAAATCAACATAGGATATGCCCTCTTCCCCCCAACAAGACTCAAATATATATATATATATATATATATATATATATATATATATAAAATAAAAAATATATTGAAATGTAAGGGTTGAGCTTCTTCAGTTTGTGTCACAAAGTGGATACGTTTCTGTGTCCCTTTCAGAGTGAGTGACACATTGACTTTATATAGTGTACCAAGAGTTGTTCCCTCGCTTATGGCCATACCAGCCTGAATACGCCCGATCTCGTCCGATCTCGGAAGCTAAGCAGGGTCGTGCCTGGTTAGTACTTGGATGGGAGACAGCCTGGGAATACCAGGTGCTGTAAGCTTTTTGTCCCAGTAGAGCGTGCTCTTGTGTCATGGAGCAACTGCCTTTTATTTATCACCCTAATAATATCATGGATTGTTATTGGACTAAATGCAGTTTGTGTGTGCTGCCCTGCCCTGATCAAATCAAATAATGGACAGTGCGTTTCCCTCAAAATATAGGCAGTACATGCAGCCTTTGTTTTTAGTATAGGAGACAGTCAATGTCTGTAGTCCATTAGGGCACTATAAAATCCCTTCAATGTTTTGCCTGATTCCGTTAATTCCCAAGTTCCCTTTTCTCCATTTAGATTTCCCCGTTGACCGTTTGTCCCTGTTTTTGGCAGGTTTTCGCTCTCAAAAGTACACCTTTTTAATAGCAAAACAGCACAATTGGATGTTCTATGTCCACAACAATGTTTAAACCCCATCAGGTGACCATTTGTGAGGTCTGGGAAAAATGTAAGACATTTAGATTTTGGGGTGTAGTTACCTTAAATGCAAGCGTGCACCAGGAAGAGACCTTTGTTTGGTTAAGCGGTGTTGCTGTAGAACAAATGGCCACTGGAGTGATGCAAATGATCACGGTATAATTCTGCCAGGCAGGCATAGACTACTTTGTAGTTAACATTTACTTGCGAAGGTTTTGGGGAAAGCCATTCCTTCCTACCAGAAGAAGGTTATCATTAGCATCATCGCTAACGGCTACACAAAGTGTAGACATACGCGCGCACCGCACACATGCACACAGACAGGGGCATTCCTGTGCCAGAAAGTTCATGGAAATACGAATCACTGATGCATTTTGTTCATGTCTTATGATTGACTTGGGAAATTAATGTGTTTTCTAACAAGTTGAATAGATTTAGTTGATTTCTTACTAAGTTCAATAAATGTTTGAATATTGTTGAATTTCGGTTTAATGTCTGGATTCCGTGATTCGGTCCGCAACGCCTATTTTATAGGGCCCTAGTCAATGAACTTGTCATAAATCAACATAGGATATGTCCTCTTCCCCCCACAAGACTCAAATATATATATATATACAATATATATATATATATATATATATATATATTGGAAATGTAACAAGGGTTGAGCTTCTTCAGTTTGTGTCACAAAGTGAATACGTTTCTGTGTCCCTTTCAGAGTGAGTGACACATTGACTTTATATAGTGTACCAAGAGTTGTTTCTCGCTACGGCCATACCAGCCTGAATAGCCCGATCTCGTCTGATCTCGAAGCTAAGCAGGGTCGGCTCCAGGTTAGTACTTGATGGGAGACTGCCTGGGAATACCAGGTGCTGTAAGCTTTTGTCCCAGTAGAGCGTGCTCTTGTGTCATGGAGCAACTGCCTTTTATTTATCACCCTAATAATATCTTGGATTGTTATTGGACTAAATGCAGTTTGTGTGTGCTGCCCCTGCCCTGATCAAATCAAATAATGGACAGTGCGTTTCCCTCAAAATATAGGCAGTACATGCAGCCTTT
>NW_025536675.1:15000-52523 GCF_020615455.1 Coregonus clupeaformis
AGCCTGGTGTTACAGTACAGTGAGGGGAGCTCGGCCAGGTCAAGGGATTCTCATAGCTCAGGATCTAGAATAACCCCTGGCATAGATAGCTCACCGAAGTGTGAAAAGAGTGTGGATCTCATTAATTGTCCTCACTGTAGTAATACTTATCTAACTGTGCAGTCATATGAAAAGTACTTGGATTAAAATGATGATGTAATCTTTTATTTCACGGACATGTTGGAGGTGTGTTTGAGCGTCCAGTGAACCTCATCAATGTTACAGTCTCTAGAGCAGAGAAATGGCTTCTCTCAATGTCCTTGTAGCTAGATCACTGTGATGCCCTGACCACTTCATGTGGATAGAGGAGTGGGTGTGTGCGTGGGTATTTTTGTGTGTGTAGGTGTGTGTCCGTGCATGTCTGTATGTACATGCATGTCTGTTTGTTTGTACACCTGGGTGAGAGAACCTTTGATCCCTCTTATTGGGGAGTTGAATATTTGAATCCATAAATGGACACATCTCACCATCCCTTGTACTGTCTCTCCTCTATCCACCCATTCATCCCCTCTCTCTTCTCTCTCTCCCCTTTCAGAGTTAATATGTTCTGCGTCTTTTCTAGATTAACAATCATCAAAAAATACATGTACAGTGTCTATGTTATGTTGATTTAATTCAATGTCTACTTTATCAACAGTATGTTGATGTCAGGCTGGTCTTTGTTGTGGAGAGTGCACTCATGTAGGACCAAGATGTTTCTCAGGTTAAAGATAGAGCTTGGCTGTAGCCTAAAACGATGTGCTGCAACTACTTCTCTCAGCTCATTATCCATGCATGTAGGCCACTGGAATATGCAGCTCTGGGGAGGCTGTACATCTGGTGACCGCAGGCATGACAGAGACAGAAAAGTGCAGTTTGACAGAAATCGTACCTGTGAGAATTCATAAAATAACTACATTCTCAAAGTCATGGATAAAGCTCACTATTCTGTCACCCCTTCAAGATGATAAAACGACAAGATCACGCTCCAGAGTTATCTTACAAGGACTACATCATGATGTGTGAAAACTTGAGGTACATACAGTATGTGTGGTACTCCATTACTCTGATGACACCAATATATCCTCCCTGCTGTAATATAGGCAAAGAGAATGAGGCTGTAGTATGATAATGTTCCTATCGTCCCTATTTAGGTTGACTTATTTCACCAATCTCCCTGTAATCTGTTGGAAACCCACCAGTAACACAGCACCTTCAGGCCGCTCAGATATGTGGTGATATGTGGGCTCTATTTTAAGCATGTGAATCAAAAATAATTAGGCCCTGAGATTGCGAGGCGTTATTAAAATGCTAAACAGTTGAAGGGGTGGATAACAAGACAATCAAAACCTCATCAGGACATGGGAGGGAAGGACAGAGGGAGAAAATAGAACATGTCTGCTTTGTATTCCCTGTGGGTGATTGTTATTTCATATATTACAGAATGTAATATGCCCATGGATCATTATTGACCAAATTAACTCAATGCTGATGTATTCACTCTTCCCTACCTGTAGTGGTTTGATATATTTTTGTTTATGTATTAGTTTTGGTGAATTCAAACACATATGCCTAACCTAAGCATGCTGCTTCACATATCAACAGTAGTGAACATTTGCTGCAGAAATATTTACTGTTTTTATTAATTGATCATAGTATAGCTTTTGCTATATTGAAATGTTCATTAGGCCTACAGCTCGGTCTCCACTGTCAACATGTAGTCATAAAGTGCTGCAAGCTCCAGTAGCTTTGCATCCTCATTGGCATTATCAGTAGCAGGGCTAGCGGAGGCAGCCATATCCTTCATCTCATTGTTATCTTCCTCATCCTCAGCGATGAGGGCTTTCAGGCTGGTCTCACTGACGGATTTCTCCATAGAGGTGTCTGTTAGGGTGGAGATCAAATCTTCAGCAGAGTCATCCTTCACATCCTCATCAGTAGCGATCATGTCCTTAGTGCTCTCAGGGGTCAGTGCCATGTCAGGAGTGGAGTTCTGGGTGCTTGAGTCTGATGTGTGAACCTCTGTCATGGTCTCTGATGACTGGGTGGTCACCATGGAGATCTGTCTCTGAGAGGTGGCAGTGGTCTGTGTGTCTGTGTTCATATCTGTTGTCTGTGTTTCTGTGTGCGCCTGTGTCGAAGTGTTGGTAGTGGATGGCTTTCCTCTCTGTCCTAGTTGCCATAGACGAGGTGGTCAGAGGGACTCCAGGTAGCTGCCACTCCAGCGGGAGGATGGCCAGGTTCCTAGCCAGGGAGAACTGGGAGAGGGAGCTCTACCCGGAGGAAAAGGGGGGTTAGGTTGAGGTCAGAGGGGAAACTGCCTGGATGTGTGAATCTCTGTCTGTCCGTATAGTAAGTCAGGTTTCAGTAACTTACGTGGGCACGTGGGTAGAGTCGGAGAGTCAGGACTTATGTAAATTTTCTCCACATGGGTCTTCACTTGCCGGGGGTGTCCTTTGATTTGCCTGCATAAGACAATTGCAATACCCAATGATAAAACATTATGGGAAAGATCTTTTGCTCACAATAAAATATGATACAGCATGTTTGCTTGTCTCACAGAGTTCGGTCTTTGTCCCAAATTAGTTCCCTTGTCTGTTTCTGGTGTTGTACTTCTGGGTTCGTGGTCTTGAGATGATTTCAATAGCTGGACTTCAGTCCAGTCTTTCTCCTCCCTACCTTTCCATTACTCTTGTCCTTGACCTTTTTGGTTGTAACATCTCCTCCAGACCAGTCTGAGCCTGTTTAGATTAGACATTTTGATTTTGAAGACACATCTTTCCAATTGGAGAAATATCATTCTATATCTAATCAACAGACAACCCATAACACCCACCAGTATCAGATGCATTATCTTCGTCCTGGTCCTTTTTACTCTGTCTGTGCTGAGAGGGACGAGTTTTCTTCAGCTTGACTTTCCCCTCCACAGCAGAAGAGAGTGAACAGCTGCAGGGCCGCCACAGCTGGATAGATGCTCTGCTTCTTCTCTTTCTGCTGGGTCTCCTTTGCTTTCTCCACAGGGGAGACCTCAGGGTCACAATCAGTACATCAGTTAGAAATCTACTGATATTTCAAACTACAATATCAATAGCCAATGAGCTCTAGTGTGTTTCCATGGCAAAATGTTACCCAATTATAACTAGGGTTAGTGCTATCCGAGATCCTTGAGACATCCCTACCCTAAACCCTAACCTCACTCTACCCTTACCCTAACTCTAACCTTAACCCTCACCTTAACCATTTCCAATTTCAACTTCAATGGGGGTAAGGTCAGAGCTGGGACGTTCCATGGATTCGTAAGACTTTTTAACTAGTAGGGCCTACCCCATCCGAAGGGGCATTGTGACATTATCACATTTGTCAAGCAGTGTCAAAGTATCAAATTCAACACAATATACTGTGTTTCCTTATTGTGGTCATTATCAATTATCAAATGCATTGGCAAATCCTCATTGATAAGCAGGTTTGGATGTCTTACCGAAGTTAGATCTTTGTTTAATGTCTTTTCTGTTTCCGTGTCGTCTCTGCGTTTGTGGTCCTGAGATTTCTGAACTTCAATCCAAACTTTCTTCCGAACCTTTCCTTTACTCTTGTCCTTGATCCTTTTCACATCACCTGCAGAATAGTCAGAGCCTGTAAGTGAAACATTTCCTCCAAGTGAAGCTCAAATAATTGTACTGTGTAGCAGCACTAGTCAATAGACACCTCCTCACACTCACCAGTATCAGAGTCATTATTGTTGTTCGTATCGTGTATCGTTGTTGCCTTTCTCCCCTCACCACTCTGGGAGGGATCAAATGGTGTCTTCTTCATCCTGACGCAGCTCAGCAGTGTAAACAGCTGAAGAAAGGTCAGGGCTGGAGGGATGCTCTTCTCCCTGGGTTTATTTTTTATGTTTATGGGTCTCCTTTGGTTGCTCCCTAGGGGAGACCAGAGGGACAGGGTCACTAAGTGTCTGACCCATAACACGCTAGGGTAGTGTACTGTTGTAATCAATCAAATCAGTTATAGGTTGAGAGATGTAGCTAACACGCTCTTCCTGAGCATGTCTAACAATTTTAATGTGGTCTGGGATTCTGTTAGAAGTGTGTTTCCGTGGCAACGTTACCTCATAATGTTCCCTTATAATAACTAGTGCTCCATCCCTGGTAAAGTGACATTGTGACATCATCAAGTTCCAGAACACTGGAGCAGCCTATTACTATATACCTAGTCTGCCTGTATGTCTGTATGTCTGTCTGTCTGTACAGATGTAGGATCTTAATTTGATCACTCTTTTGTTGCTGAGATTTGTACTGCAGAGCAAGAAATGCAAACTTTTATTGTATTACAAAAGGCTTCTAAAGTTTGTCATTTCCATTTTAAAATGTCAGACTTGATTTGCCCAAACAGAAAATGTATCAACCCCTACAAAAAATGTCCATTAATTATAATCCACATCATAATTCACATTTCCTGTTGCTGCATAATTATTTTCCTGCTGTAGCAAACTGGCTCAAATTAAGATCCTACATCTGTATGTCTGTCTCTCTCTTTCCTTCTCTCTCCATCTCTCTCTCTCTGCCTGTACTCATATTCAACCTCTGCCTTCACCCTATTGAAGCACTTTGTTTTCTCATCTATTGCCTGCCTGCATCATGTTGCAAGGAGAGGGTGGCTGAGCACAGGTCAATCACTCCACATTGAGAATGATTATACAGTTGATTATCAAGTGCCACACTCAACATATTACTACTGTTGGCAATCAGAATACATACTTGTTGTAGTCCAAGAGTCTACTCAGTGAATACATGCAGGCCAGCGGGCAAGAGTCATGGCAACACATCTATATTCACACCTCCTCTATGTCTGCACTATTAAAAGCAGATCGCCGCCACATGTAGCATAAGAGATAGGTAAACAGCCTTTATGTGACACCTTCATTATTCACCATCTTTGTCATCTGTATGGGAGAGCATGGGGAGGCAGTGCTGTGCTGCTAGTGCCTTAAAAAGGCCACCAGAGAGCATAAAATGACTACATACGGTATGTCAATGACCAAATGTTGTATGTAAAGCAATCATGAATGGTTTTCTAATATACTGTTTAGTACAACACATATCATAAAATAGTCTACACATCATAACATAGGCCACACACAAGTGCAAGTTTCAGTGGGGTAACTGAATTGATTCCTTCAAAAAATGTCAGTCCATTTATCCAATGAATCCTCCTTTTTCTCCCTCTCTCTCTCTCTCTCTCTCTCTCTCTCTCTCTCTCTCTCTCTCTCTCTCTCCTCTCGCTCTCTTTTATCCTCCCAAGACTGTTACATGTGTAATATGTTTTTTATCCAATGATAGTAAAGATCATTAATGTTGCCATTAATTTGAAAACGATAAAAAACTGCCAGTTCAGTGTTTGGCTACAGTTTAGCCCTGCAGCTCTCTGTAAAGGCAGTAAGGCTCTTGCAGTCCAGTGAAG
Source organism: Coregonus clupeaformis (assembly GCF_020615455.1). Taxonomy (NCBI): domain Eukaryota; kingdom Metazoa; phylum Chordata; class Actinopteri; order Salmoniformes; family Salmonidae; genus Coregonus; species Coregonus clupeaformis. Next base: position 20,479 of record NW_025536675.1, read on the forward strand.
ATTAGATTGCTTTACAGGCCAGTGAGCCTGGGTGAATCCACAGAGAGCCGACACACAAAGACTGGCACAGAGAGATCAGAGTGGTGCCTCCTGGGTAGTGATGATGAACAAACCTTGGCCTCTCCTGAAGACGATAACAAATGCCTTCATCCTCCAGCCAAGACCATTAATGGCCAGATAAAATGCAGGGGTGTGTGTATGTGTTTCAGAGGGTTAATGTACATGTGGGTGTGTTGGTAGTAAGTGTTCTATAGAGGGACGATGTGTGTTTTCTTCTATGTGTGTCTGTCAGTGTGTTTATGCACTCTACCTAGTCTTCCTTTCAGACCCCTAGACACTTGTATGGCCACAGGGTGCATCCTGATGGCTTATTGGATTCCCTTTTAGTGAGGGCCAGTAGCTAAACAAATAAAGGCAGCCATGTCTCTGTGTTATGACCTCCACCACTGTGGTCACAGCCGGCATGAAGTCTATTATACATTTACAGGATAAACATTTTAACTTCAAACATTAAACCAAGCAGAACTAGGTAGGACGGGGAATCATATACTGTACCTTGGGACTCTGGTCTAGTGGTGTTATCTCAGTGAATAGTGCAAGGTGTTGTAATATCAGAATCAATACACAAATATATGTGTATGTGCGTGCATGCATTCCTGCCTATCTGCCTGTGTTTGTGTGTGTCTGTACGTGCATGCATATGCCTGTGTGATTGAGTGCTGGGTTTAGTGAACTTGTCGTTCCATCATCATGATGGCACTGACCTTCTCTCGACCAATGTGTTTTGGCTAATGCAGTTTTCTAGAGACTGGAGAAATCAATTGCTCAGTCAGGACAGGAGGTGGGCTTGCACACTGTAGAAGGTTTACTGAGCACAGCCTATCCTCTCTTGATTTGATTTGATTTATTAGGATCCCCATAAGCTGACATCAATGGTGACAGCTAGTCTTACTGGGGTCCGACACATAACGAACAAGACATTACAGACAAAATACAATTGACATACATTTAGGAAACATGAACATGTCGTGTGTGTGTGCATCTATCAGTTACACATACATGTCAGTACATACAGTCGTGGTCAAAAGTTTTGAGAATGACACAAATACTAATTTTCACAAAGTCTGCTGCCTCAGTTTTGATGATGGCAATTTGCATATACTCCAGAATGTCATGAAGAGCGATCAGATGAATTGCAATTAATTGCAAAGTCCCTCTTTGCCATGAAAATGAACTTTATCCCCAAAAAACATTTACACTGCATTTCAGCCCTGCCACAAAAGGACCAGCTGCCATCATTTACATTTTAGTCATTTAGCAGACGCTCTTATCCAGAGCGACATACAGTTAGTGAATGCATGGAGTAACTGCCTTTTATTTATCACCCTAATAATATCATGTATTTTTATTGGACTAAATGCAGTTTGTATGTGCTGCCCTGCCCTGCCCTGATCAATTTAAATAATAGACAGTGCGTTTCCCTCAAAATATATGTGTCATGGAGCAACTGCCTTTATTTATCACCCTAATAATATCATGGATTGTTATTGGACTAAATGCAGTTTGTGTGTGCTGCTCTGCCCTGATCAAATCAAATAATGGACAGTGCGTTTCCCCTCAAAATATAGGCAGTACATGCAGCCTTTGTTTTTAGTCTAGGAGACAGTCAATGTCTGTAGTCCATTAGGGCACTATAAAATCCCTTCAATGTTTTGCCTGATTCCGTTAATTCCCAAGTTCCCTTTTCTCCGTTTAGATTTCCCGTTGACCGCTTTGTCCCTGTTTTGGCAGGTTTTCGCTCTCAAAAGTACACCTTTTTAATAGCAAAACAGCACAATTGGATGTTCTATGTCCACAACAATGTTTAAACCCTATCAGGTGACCATTTGTGAGGTCTGGGAAAAATGTAAGACATTTAGATTTTGGGGTGTAGTTACCCTTAAATGCAAGCGGCACCAGGAAGAGACCTTTGTTTGGTTAGCGGTGTTGCTGTAGAACAAATGGCCACTGGAGTGATGCAAATGATCACGGTATAATTCTGCCAGGCAGGCATAGGCTACTTTATAGTTAACATTTACTTGCGAAGGTTTTGGGGAAAGCCATTCCTTCCCTACCAGAAGAAGGTTATCATTAGCATCATCGCTAACGGCTACACAAAGTGTAGACATACGCGCGCACCGCACACATGCACACAGACAGGGGCATTCCGTGCTGCTTTCAGAAAGTTCATGGAAATACGAATCACTGATGCATTTTGTTCATGTCTTATGATTGACTTGGGCAAATGAATGCGTTTTTCTAACAAGTTGAATAGATTTAGTTGATTTCTTACTAAGTTCAATAAATGTTTGAATATTGTTGAATTTCGGTTTAATGTCTGGATTCCGTGATTCGGTCCGCAACGCCTATTTTATAGGGCCCTAGTCAATGAACTTGTCATAAATCAACATAGGATATGCCCTCTTTTCCCTCCCCACAAGACACAAATATATATATATGTATATATATATATATATATATATATATATTGGAAATGTAAGCAAGGGTTGAGCTTCTTCAGTTTGTGTCACAAAGTGGATACGTTTCTGTGTCCCTTTCAGAGTGAGTGACACATTGACTTTATATAGTGTACCAAGAGTTGTTCCCTCGCTTGCGGCCATACCAGCCTGAATACGCCCGATCTCGGAAGCTAAGCAGGGTCGGGCCTGGTTAGTACTTGGATGGGAGACCGCCAGGGAATATCAGGTGCTGTTAGCTTTTTGTCCTAGTAGAGCGTGCTCTTGTGTCATGGAGCAACTGCCTTTATTTATCACCCAATAATATCCTGTATTTTTATTGGACTAAATGCAGTTTGTATGTGCTGTCCTAACCTGATCAAATTAAATTATAGACAGTGCGTTTCCCTCAAAATATAGGCAGTACATTCAGCCTTTGTTTTTAGTCGGTTCATTAAGTTGCACGGAAATACGAATCACTGATACATTTTGTTCCCTCAAAATATATGTCATTTATTATTAGGGTGACACAAGAGATGCTATGTCTGTTCCATGGGGTCTCACTGATAGAGCGATGTCTGTGGAATTAACAATACAACTCTATGGTTCAGAGAGAGAGAGAGAGAGAGAGAGAGAGAGAGAGAGAGAGAGAGAGAGAGAGAGAGAGAGAGAGAGAGAGAGAGAGAGAGAGAGAGAGAGAGAGAGAGATATCATATAATCACAGTTTTTCCCAACTCCAGTCCTCCAGTACACATTTGTATTGTAGCCTGGACAAAAAACACCTGATTCAGATGTCAAGGGCTTGATGATTAGTTGACAAGTACAATCAGGTGTGCTTGTCCGGGGCCACAACAAGATATGTATTGTTGGGGGCAGTGGAGGCTGCTCATAAGTGGAGGACGGTTCATAATAATGGCTGGAGTGGAATGGCTGGAATGGAGTGAATGGAATGGTATCAAACAGATGAAAACCATGTTGTTGATACCATTCCATTTACCCATTCCAACCATTATTATGAGCTGTCCTCCCTCAGCAGCCTCCACTGGTTGGGTGTACTCGAGGACCGGAGTTGGGAAACACTGTAGTAGAGTATAAAAATGTTTTGTCTATCAAACCCATTCATTGTTTCAGAGTCTCGTACCAAGCTGTATATATTCTTCCCATGATGGCTCATAGAGTCTCTGATTGCTCAGGGGACATTCATACATCACTGTCTTATTGCTCTCCCTCTGCAGCTAGACACTAATGAGAAACAGTTGACTGTTCATTCCAGCCCTCAGTCATACACCCACACACACATACACACACACACATACACACACACACACACAGATATGCATGTGCACCACGCATGCATGCATAGGAACGCATGCACACACACATTAATGCAGACACGGACACACACAAACATAGGCATGCATGCATAGGCATGAGCGCATGTACGCAAGCGCACGCACGCACGCACACACACACACACACACACACACGCACACACACACACTGTCCATCATGTCCTATGAGCAGGGTAAAGACAGAGCCAGCAAAAACAGCAGCTGACAGACCGTAATAGAGCCTGGCTGTCAATGTGTTGTCAGGAGTATCCCCCTGAGGATAGACTGGTCACTTAAAGCCATGATTACTCTTGATAGGTGTTAGCCTGGTGTTACAGTACAGTGAGGGGAGCTCGGCCAGGTCAAGGGATTCTCATAGCTCAGGATCTAGAATAACCCCTGGCATAGATAGCCTACCGAAGTGTGAAAAGAGTGTGGATCTCTATTAATTGTCCTCACTGTAGTAATACTTATCTAACTGTGCAGTCATATGAAAAGTACTTGGATTAAAATGATGATGTAATCTTTTATTTCACGGACATGTTGGAGGTGTGTTTGAGCGTCCAGTGAACCTCATCAATGTTACAGTCTCTAGAGCAGAGAAATGGCTTCTCTCAATGTCCTTGTAGCTAGATCACTGTGATGCCCTGACCACTTCATGTGGATAGAGGAGTGGGTTGTGCGTGGGTATTTTTGTGTGTGTAGGTGTGTGTCCGTGCATGTCTGTATGTACATGCATGTCTGTTTGTTTGTACACCTGGGTGAGAGAACCTTTGATCCTCTTATTGGGGGAGTTGAATATTTGAATTCATAAATGGACACATCTCACCATCCCTTGTACTGTCTCTCCTCTATCCACCCATTCATCCCCTCTCTCTTCTCTCTCTCCCCTTTCAGAGTTAATATGTTCTGCGTCTTTTCTAGATTAACAATCATCAAAAATACATGTACAGTGTCTATGTTATGTTGATTTAATTCAATGTCTACTTTATCAACAGTATGTTGATGTCAGGCTGGTCTTTGTTGTGGAGAGTGCACTCATGTAGGACTAAGATGTTTCTCAGGTTAAAGATAGAGCTTGGCTGTAGCCTAAAACGATGTGCTGCAACTACTTCTCTCAGCTCATTATCCATGCATGTAGGCCACTGGAATATGCAGCTCTGGGGAGGCTGTACATCTGGTGACCGCAGGCATGACAGAGACAGAAAAGTGCAGTTTGACAGAAATCGTACCTGTGAGAATTCATAAAATAACTACATTCTCAAAGTCATGGATAAAGCTCACTATTCTGTCACCCTTCAAGATGATAAAACGACAAGATCACGCTCCAGAGTTATCTTACAAGGACTACATCATGATGTGTGAAAACTTGAGGTACATACAGTATGTGTGGTACTCCATTACTCTGATGACACCAATATATCCTCCCTGCTGTAATATAGGCAAAGAGAATGAGGCTGTAGTATGATAATGTTCCTATCGTCCCTATTTAGGTTGACTTATTTCACCAATCTCCCTGTAATCTGTTGAAACCCACCAGTAACACAGCACCTTCAGGCCGCTCAGATATGTGGTGATATGTGGGCTCTATTTTAAGCATGTGAATCAAAAAATAATTAGGCCCTGAGATTGCGAGGCGTTATTAAAATGCTAAACAGTTGAAGGGGTGGATAACAAGACAATCTAAACCTCATCAGGACATGGGAGGGAAGGACAGAGGGAGAAAATAGAACATGTCTGCTTTGTATTCCCTGTGGGTGATTGTTATTTCATATATTACAGAATGTAATATGCCCATGGATCATTATTGACCAAATTAACTCAATGCTGATGTATTCACTCTTCCCTACCTGTAGTGGTTTGATATATTTTTTGTTTATGTATTAGTTTTGGTGAATTCAAACACATATGCCTAACCTAAGCATGCTGCTTCACATATCAACAGTAGTGAACATTTGCTGCAGAAATATTTACTGTTTTTATTAATTGATCATAGTATAGCTTTTGCTATATTGAAATGTTCATTAGGCCTACAGCTCGGTCTCCACTGTCAACATGTAGTCATAAAGTGCTGCAAGCTCCAGTAGCTTTGCATCCTCATTGGCATTATCAGTAGCAGGGGCTAGCGGAGGCAGCCATATCCTTCATCTCATTGTTATCTTCCTCATCCTCAGCGATGAGGGCTTTCAGGCTGGTCTCACTGACGGATTTCTCCATAGAGGTGTCTGTTAGGGTGGAGATCAAATCTTCAGCAGAGTCATCCTTCACATCCTCATCAGTAGCGATCATGTCCTTAGTGCTCTCAGGGGTCAGTGCCATGTCAGGAGTGGAGTTCTGGGTGCTTGAGTCTGATGTGTGAACCTCTGTCATGGTCTCTGATGACTGGGTGGTCACCATGGAGATCTGTCTCTGAGAGGTGGCAGTGGTCTGTGTGTCTGTGTTCATATCTGTTGTCTGTGTTTCTGTGTGCGCCTGTGTCGAAGTGTTGGTAGTGGATGGCTTTCTCTCTGTCCTAGTTGCCATAGACGAGGTGGTCAGAGGGACTCCAGGTAGCTGCCACTCCAGCGGGAGGATGGCCAGGTTCCTAGCCAGGGAGAACTGGGAGAGGGAGCTCTACCCGGAGGAAAAGGGGGGTTAGGTTGAGGTCAGAGGGGAAACTGCCTGGATGTGTGAATCTCTGTCTGTCCGTATAGTAAGTCAGGTTTCAGTAACTTACGTGGGCACGTGGTAGAGTCGGAGAGTCAGGACTTATGTAAATTTTCTCCACATGGGTCTTCACTTGCCGGGGTGTCCTTTGATTTGCCTGCATAAGACAATTGCAATACCCAATGATAAAACATTATGGGAAAGATCTTTTGCTCACAATAAAATATGATACAGCATGTTTGCTTGTCTCACAGAGTTCGGTCTTTGTCCCAAATTAGTTCCCTTGTCTGTTTCTGGTGTTGTACTTCTGGGTTCGTGGTCTTGAGATGATTTCAATAGCTGGACTTCAGTCCAGTCTTTCTCCCTCCCTACCTTTCCATTACTCTTGTCCTTGACCTTTTTGGTTGTAACATCTCCTCCAGACCAGTCTGAGCCTGTTTAGATTAGACATTTTGATTTTGAAGACACATCTTTCCAATTGGAGAAATATCATTCTATATCTAATCAACAGACAACCCATAACACTCACCAGTATCAGATGCATTATCTTCGTCCTGGTCCTTTTTACTCTGTCTGTGCTGAGAGGGACGAGTTTTCTTCAGCTTGACTTTCCCTCCACAGCAGAAGAGAGTGAACAGCTGCAGGGCCGCCACAGCTGGATAGATGCTCTGCTTCTTCTCTTTCTGCTGGGTCTCCTTTGCTTTCTCCACAGGGGAGACCTCAGGGTCACAATCAGTACATCAGTTAGAAATCTACTGATATTTCAAACTACAATATCAATAGCCAATGAGCTCTAGTGTGTTTCCATGGCAAAATGTTACCCAATTATAACTAGGGTTAGTGCTATCCGAGATCCTTGAGACATCCCTACCCTAAACCCTAACCTTACCTCTACCCTTACCCTAACTCTAACCTTAACCCTTACCTTAACCATTTCAATTTCAACTTCAATGGGGGTAAGGTCAGAGCTGGGACGTTCCATGGATTCCGTTAAGACTTTTTAACTAGTAGGGCCTACCCCATCCGAAGGGGCATTGTGACATTATCACATTTGTCAAGCAGTGTCAAAGTATCAAATTCAACACAATATACTGTGTTTTCCTTATTGTGGTCATTATCAATTATCAAATGCATTGGCAAATCCTCATTGATAAGCAGGTTTGGATGTCTTACCGAGTTAGATCTTTGTTTAATGTCTTTTTCTGTTTCCGGTGTCGTTCTCGTTTGTGGTCCTGAGATTTCTGAACTTCAATCCAAACTTTCTCTTCCGAACCTTTCCTTTACTCTTGTCCTTGATCCTTTTCACATCACCTGCAGAATAGTCAGAGCCTGTAAGTGAAACATTTCCTCCAAGTGAAGCCTAAATAATTGTACTGTGTAGCAGCACTAGTCAATAGACACCTCCTCACACTCACCAGTATCAGAGTCATTATTGTTGTTCGTATCGTGTATCGTTGTTGCCTTTCTCCCCTCACCACTCTGGGAGGGATCAAATGGTGTCTTCTTCATCCTGACGCAGCTCAGCAGTGTAAACAGCTGAAGAAAGGTCAGGGCTGGAGGGATGCTCTTCTCCTTGGGTTTATTTTTATGTTTATGGGTCTCCTTTGGTTGCTCCCTAGGGAGACCAGAGGGACAGGGTCACTAAGTGTCTGACCCATAACACGCTAGGGTAGTGTACTGTTGTAATCAATCAAATCAGTTATAGGTTGAGAGATGTAGCTAACACGCTCTTCCTGAGCATGTCTAACAATTTTAATGTGGTCTGGGATTCTGTTAGAAGTGTGTTTCCGTGGCAACGTTACCTCATAATGTTCCCTTATAATAACTAGTGCTCCATCCCTGGTAAAGTGACATTGTGACATCATCAAGTTCCAGAACACTGGAGCAGCCTATTACTATATACCTAGTCTGCCTGTATGTCTGTATGTCTGTCTGTCTGTACAGATGTAGGATCTTAATTTGATCACTCTTTTGTTGCTGAGATTTGTACTGCAGAGCAAGAAATGCAAACTTTTATTGTATTACAAAAGGCTTCTAAAGTTTGTCATTTCCATTTTAAAATGTCAGACTTGATTTGCCCAAACAGAAAATGTATCAACCCCTACAATAAATGTCCATTAATTATAATCCACATCATAATTCACATTTCCTGTTGCTGCATAATTATTTTCCTGCTGTAGCAAACTGGCTCAAATTAAGATCCTACATCTGTATGTCTGTCTCTCTCTTTCCTTCTCTCTCCATCTCTCTCTCTGCCTGTACTCATATTCAACCTCTGCCTTCACCCTATTGAAGCACTTTGTTTTCTCATCTATTGCCTGCCTGCATCATGTTGCAAGGAGAGGGTGGCTGAGCACAGGTCAATCACTCCACATTGAGAATGATTATACAGTTGATTATCAAGTGCCACACTCAACATATTACTACTGTTGGCAATCAGAATACATACTTGTTGTAGTCCAAGAGTCTACTCAGTGAATACATGCAGGCCAGCGGGCAAGAGTCATGGCAACACATCTATATTCACACCTCCTCTATGTCTGCACTATTAAAAGCAGATCGCCGCCACATGTAGCATAAGAGATAGGTAAACAGCCTTTATGTGACACCTTCATTATTCACCATCTTTGTCATCTGTATGGGAGAGCATGGGGAGGCAGTGCTGTGCTGCTATGCCTTAAAAGGCCACCAGAGAGCATAAAATGACTACATACAGTATGTCAATGACCAAATGTTGTATGTAAAGCAATCATGAATGGTTTTCTAATATACTGTTTAGTACAACACATATCATAAAATAGTCTACACATCATAACATAGGCTACACACAAGTGCAAGTTTCAGTGGGGTAACTGAATTGATTCCCTTCAAAAATGTCAGTCCATTTATCCAATGAATCCTCCTTTTTCTCCCTCTCTCTCTCTCTCTCTCTCTCTCTCTCTCTCTCTCTCTCTCTCTCTCTCTCTCTCTCTCTCGCTCTCTTTTATCCTCCCAAGACTGTTACATGTGTAATATGTTTTTTATCCAATGATAGTAAAGATCATTAATGTTGCCATTAATTTGAAAACGATAAAAACTGCCAGTTCAGTGTTTGGCTACAGTTTAGCCCTGCAGCTCTCTGTAAAGGCAGTAAGGCTCTTGCAGTCCAGTGAAGATTAGATTGCTTTACAGGCCAGTGAGCCTGGGTGAATCCACAGAGAGCCGCACACAAAGACTGGCACAGAGAGATCAGAGTGGTGCCTCCTGGGTAGTGATGATGAACAAACCTTGGCCTCTCCTGAAGACGATAACAAATGCCTTCATCCTCCAGCCAAGACCATTAATGGCCAGATAAATGCAGGGTGTGTGTATGTGTTTCAGAGGGTTAATGTACATGTGGGTGTGTTGGTAGTAAGTGTTCTATAGAGGGACGATGTGTGTTTTCTTCTATGTGTGTCTGTCAGTGTGTTTATGCACTCTACCTAGTCTTCCTTTCAGACCCCTAGACACTTGTATGGCCACAGGGTGCATCCTGATGGCTTATTGGATTCCTTTTAGTGAGGGCCAGTAGCTAAACAAATAAAGGCAGCCATGTCTCTGTGTTATGACCTCCACCACTGTGGTCACAGCCGGCATGAAGTCTATTATACATTTACAGGATAAACATTTTAACTTCAAACATTAAACCAAGCAGAACTAGGTAGGACGGGGAATCATATACTGTACCTTGGGACTCTGGTCTAGTGGTGTTATCTCAGTGAATAGTGCAAGGTGTTGTAATATCAGAATCAATACACAAATATATGTGTATGTGCGTGCATGCATTCCTGCCTATCTGCCTGTGTTTGTGTGTGTCTGTACGTGCATGCATATGCCTGTGTGATTGAGTGCTGGGTTTAGTGAACTTGTCGTTCCATCATCATGATGGCACTGACCTTCTCTCGACCAATGTGTTTTGGCTAATGCAGTTTTCAGAGACTGGAGAAATCAATTGCTCAGTCAGGACAGGAGGTGGGCTTGCACACTGTAGAAGGTTTACTGAGCACAGCCTATCCTCTCTTGATTTGATTTGATTTATTAGGATCCCCATAAGCTGACATCAATGGTGACAGCTAGTCTTACTGGGGTCCGACACATAACGAACAAGACATTACAGACAAAATACAATTGACATACATTTAGAAACATGAACATGTCGTGTGTGTGTGCATCTATCAGTTACACATACATGTCAGTACATACAGTCGTGGTCAAAAGTTTTGAGAATGACACAAATACTAATTTTCACAAAGTCTGCTGCCTCAGTTTTGATGATGGCAATTTGCATATACTCCAGAATGTCATGAAGAGCGATCAGATGAATTGCAATTAATTGCAAAGTCCCTCTTTGCCATGAAAATGAACTTTATCCCCAAAAAACATTTACACTGCATTTCAGCCCTGCCACAAAAGGACCAGCTGCCATCATTTACATTTTAGTCATTTAGCAGACGCTCTTATCCAGAGCGACTTACAGTTAGTGAATGCATGGAGTAACTGCCTTTATTTATCACCCTAATAATATCATGTATTTTTATTGGACTAAATGCAGTTTGTATGTGCTGCCCTGCCCTGCCCTGATCAATTTAAATAATAGACAGTGCGTTTCCCTCAAAAATATATGTGTCATGGAGCAACTGCCTTTTATTTATCACCCTAATAATATCATGGATTGTTATTGGACTAAATGCAGTTTGTGTGGCGGCCCTGCCCTGATCAAATCAAATAATGGACAGTGCGTTTCCCTCAAAATATAGGCAGTACATGCAGCCTTTGTTTTTAGTCTAGGAGACAGTCAATGTCTGTAGTCCATTAGGGCACTATAAAATCCCTTCAATGTTTTGCCTGATTCCGTTAATTCCCAAGTTCCCTTTTCTCCGTTTAGATTTCCCCGTTGACCGTTTGTCCCTGTTTTGGCAGGTTTTCGCTCTCAAAAGTACACCTTTTAATAGCAAAACAGCACAATTGGATGTTCTATGTCCACAACAATGTTTAAACCCTATCAGGTGACCATTTGTGAGGTCTGGGAAAAATGTAAGACATTTAGATTTTGGGGTGTAGTTACCCTTAAATGCAAGCGTGCACCAGGAAGAGACCTTTGTTTGGTTAAGCGGTGTTGCTGTAGAACAAATGGCCACTGGAGTGATGCAAATGATCACGGTATAATTCTGCCAGGCAGGCATAGGCTACTTTATAGTTAACATTTACTTGCGAAGGTTTTGGGGAAAGCCATTCCTTCCCTACCAGAAGAAGGTTATCATTAGCATCATCGCTAACGGCTACACAAAGTGTAGACATACGCGCGCACCGCACACATGCACACAGACAGGGGCATTCCTGTGCCGTTTCAGAAAGTTCATGGAAATACGAATCACTGATGCATTTTGTTCATGTCTTATGATTGACTTGGGCAAATGAATGCGTTTTCTAACAAGTTGAATAGATTTAGTTGATTTCTTACTAAGTTCAATAAATGTTTGAATATTGTTGAATTTCGGTTTAATGTCTGGATTCCGTGATTCGGTCCGCAACGCCTATTTTATAGGGCCCTAGTCAATGAACTTGTCATAAATCAACATAGGATATGCCCTCTTCCCCCCTCCCCACAAGACACAAATATATATATATGTATATATATATATATATATATATATATTGGAAATGTAAGCAAGGGTTGAGCTTCTTCAGTTTGTGTCACAAAGTGGATACGTTTCTGTGTCCCTTTCAGAGTGAGTGACACATTGACTTTATATAGTGTACCAAGAGTTGTTCCCTCGCTTGCGGCCATACCAGCCTGAATACGCCCGATCTCGGAAGCTAAGCAGGGTCGGGCCTGGTTAGTACTTGGATGGGAGACCGCCAGGGAATATCAGGTGCTGTTAGCTTTTTGTCCTAGTAGAGCGTGCTCTTGTGTCATGGAGCAACTGCCTTTTATTTATCACCCTAATAATATCATGGATTGTTATTGGACTAAATGCAGTTTGTGTGTGCTGCCCTGCCCTGATCAAATCAAATAATGGACAGTGCGTTTCCCTAAAAATATAGGCAGTACATGCAGCCTTTGTTTTTAGTCTAGGAGACAGTCAATGTCTGTAGTCCATTAGGGCACTATAAAATCCCTTCAATGTTTTGCCTGATTCCGTTAATTCCCAAGTTCCCTTTTCTCCGTTTAGATTTCCCCGTTGACCGTTTGTCCCTGTTTTGGCAGGTTTTTGCTCTCAAAAGAACACCTTTTTAATAGCAAAACAGCACAATTGGATGTTCTATGTCCACAACAATGTTTAAACCCTATCAGGTGACCATTTGTGAGGGTCTGGGAAAAATCTAAGACATTTAGATTTTGGGGGTGTAGTTACCCTTAAATGCAAGCGTGCACCAGGAAGAGACCTTTGTTTGGTTAAGCGGTGTTGCTGTAGAACAAATGGCCACTGGAGTGATGCAAATGATCACGGTATAATTCTGCCAGGCAGGCATAGGCTACTTTGTAGTTAACATTTACTTGCGAAGGTTTTGGGGAAAGCCATTCCTTCCCTACCAGAAGAAGGTTATCATTAGCATCATCGCTAACGGCTACACAAAGTGTAGACACGCGCGCACCGCACATATGCACACAGACAGGGGCATTCCTGTGCCGTTTCAGAAAGTTCATGGAAATACGAATCACTTATTCATTTTGTTCATGTCTTATGATTGACTTGGGCAAATGAATGCGTTTTCTAACAAGTTGAATAGATTTAGTTGATTTCTTACTAAGTTCAATAAATGTTTGAATATTGTTGAATTTCGGTTTAATGTCTGGATTCCGTGATTCGGTCCGCAACGCCTATTTTATAATATATATATATATTGGAAATGTAAGCAAGGGTTGAGCTTCTTCAGTTTGTGTCACAAAGTGGATACGTTTCTGTGTCCCTTTCAGAGTGAGTGACACATTGACTTTATATAGTGTACCAAGAGTTGTTCCCTTGCTTACGGCCATATCAGCCTGAATACGCCCAATCTCGGAAGCTAAGCAGGGTCGGGCCTGGTTAGTACTTGGATGGGAGACTGCCTGGGAATACCAGGTGCTGTAAGCTTTTTGTCCCAGTAGAGCGTGCTCTTGTGTCATGGAGCAACTGCCTTTTATTTATCACCCTAATAATATCATGGATTGTTATTGGACTAAATGCAGTTTGTGTGTGCTGCCCTGCCCTGATCAAATCAAATAATGGACAGTGCGTTTCCCTCAAAATATAGGCAGTACATGCAGCCTTTGTTTTTAGTCTAGGAGACAGTCAATGTCTGTAGTCCATTAGGGCACTATAAAATCCCTTCAATGTTTTGCCTGATTCCGTTAATTCCCAAGTTCCCTTTTCTCCGTTTAGATTTCCCCGTTGACCGTTTGTCCCTGTTTTGGCAGGTTTTCGCTCTCAAAAGTACACCTTTTTAATAGCAAAACAGCACAATTGGATGTTCTATGTCCACAACAATGTTTAAACCCTATCAGGTGACCATTTGTGGGGTCTGGGAAAAATGTAAGACATTTAGATTTTTGGGTGTAGTTACCCTTAAATGCAAGCGTGCACCAGGAAGAGACCTTTGTTTGGTTAAGCGGTGTTGCTGTAGAACAAATGGCCACTGGAGTGATGCAAATGATCACGGTATAATTCTGCCAGGCAGGCATAGGCTACTTTGTAGTTAACATTTACTTGCGAAGGTTTTGGGGAAAGCCATTCCTTCCCTACCAGAAGAAGGTTATCATTAGCATCATCGCTAACGGCTACACAAAGTGTAGACATACGCGCGCACCGCACACATGCACACAGACAAGGGGCATTCCTGTGCCAGAAAGTTCATGGAAATACGAATCACTGATGCATTTTGTTCATGTCTTATGATTGACTTGGGCAAATGAATGCGTTTTCTAACAAGTTGAATAGATTTAGTTGATTTCTTACTAAGTTCAATAAATGTTTGAATATTGTTGAATTTCGGTTTAATGTCTGGATTCCGTGATTCGGTCCGCAACGTCTATTTTATAGGGCCCTAGTCAATGAACTTGTCATAAATCAACATAGGATATGCCCTCTTCCCCCCAACAAGACTCAAATATATATATATATATATATATATTGGAAATGTAAGCAAGGGTTGAGCTTCTTCAGTTTGTGTCACAAAGTGGATACGTTTCTGTGTCCCTTTCAGAGTGAGTGACACATTGACTTTATATAGTGTACCAAGAGTTGTTCCCTAGCTTACGGCCATACCAGCCTGAATACGCCCCTTTCGGTAATTGAGGAAGTGGTTACAGGTGCGGTGGTATTGGAGGAGAAGGAGAGGGAATTGGTTGCTGCGTTTTGAAATCTTTTTTTGTTTGGTTATTTATGTGGAATTTGATTTTGTTTTGATTTATTAGTAGAGTTGTTTCTCCCCTAGCAGCTTTTGCTGGGGGGGGAAGGAAAGGAGGGAAAAATACAGATATAATTAGTTAATCGGACGGACAACAATGGATACAACGACCTACGCGATGGAACAGACAAAGAGTACTGGACATGGAGGAAAAGTTCCTGATGCACCATCATCGAGGGAAAAGTCCTATGATAAGACTTGTACGGTGGCGGTGGATATCACTGGGGAAAAGAAATTAACGATGATGGAATTGCTGAGAGGGATAAAGGAGGCGTGTGGAACGGTGATAGGGTGCAGATTTAAAGGTGATCAGAAGTATGAGATTACGATGTCCCATGTCCATGGGAAGGAGAGGTTAATGGATGGACTAAAAATCAAATCGTGCACGGTAACGGCGAGGGACATTTCAGCGGATGAGCTGGTGGTGTCCTTCATGAATTTACCAGTGTATATTAGTGACGATACTATCGTGGCAAAATTGGAAGGATGGGGTGTGAAGGCGGTTTCTGGGATTAAGAGGAGATTATGGCCAGGAACAGAGATCGCTGATGGCACAAGATTCTGTAAAGTCCGGTTTACAGACGTGGTGCGCTCACTACCATATTCTACCAAGTTTGAGACGTTGGAGGGGACTGAGTACTTTCGAGTGATACATGACAGGCAAGTTAAAGTGTGCCGAATTTGTATTCAGTCTGGCCACGTAGTACGGGACTGTCCTGATTTTCTATGTCGGAGATGCGGAGCACAAGGGCACTATGCAAGAGAGTGCGTCGAGAGAGAGGAGAGACCATGTAATGGATGTGGGGAGAGAAGAATGCGCTGTACGTGTACTGGGCCAACAGATGGTGAAGACATGGAACAACAGGAGGAGGAGATGGAAGAAGAGAGAGTGGAGGAGGGGGGACGTGATGGAGGACGGGGAAAAAGGAGGCAAGGATGGTGGAGGAGGAGGAGATGGTGAATCTACTGCGACAGAGGGGGATGGAATTGGGCGCAGCATGGATGTCGAATTCCTAGATGACTACTGCACAGATGGAAAGGAGCCTGATGGTGGAGGAGGAGGAGGAGGTGAGCAGGAAACGGAAACATCTGAAGGTGAGGGAGATGAAGATAATGGAGGGGTTGTACCTGACACTATTCCTGAAAGTATGGATGTGAAGGGGGAATCCGCGAAGAGGAAGGACTCTGAGAGTGAAGTGTCCCGGGTGAAGTCCAAAGGGTGAGGGAAGAAGCAAAGGAAAGTAGGAAGAGCAAGATCAAGAAGAAGAAGAAAAGACTGGGTCTTGATGATGGGAAAAATCAACATATTAATTGTACTTATGGTGAGTGTTGTATCTGTTAATATTAATGGACTAAGGAATATGGGAAAGTTAGAACAGACAGTGAGTCTACTACAGGCTGATATTTTATGCTTCCAAGAGACACACTGGACTGACAGTATGATGGATGGAGTAAGAAAGAGATGGATGGATTTGATTTATTATAATAATGGTGGGGAGAGGACGTGTGGGGTTGCTAGTATTAATTAAGAGGGATAGTGTACAGAATATTAGGCAAGTGTATGCGGATAAAGAGGGTAGACTTTTGAGTGTTAAATTTGAATTTCTAAATGTGCAATACACTTTATTGAATGTTTATGCACCTAATAATGAGAGTGACCGAGAAGTATTTTTTAAGGCACTTGAGCAACATTGTGTGGGTAACTGTATATTGGTTGGGGATTTTAACGTTAGATTGACAAAACTGGACACGTCAAGGAGTACTTTGTTGCGCTCTGACATGTCTAGGCGAGTATTGTTGGGGATAATGAAGGATCATTGTCTGAGTGATGTATGGAGGGGAATGCATCCAGGTCAGAGAGTTTTTTCAAGGAGGCAGGTTGTTTTGAAGGTTCTCAGGCAAAGCCGCATAGATTATTGTTTAGCGGCGGAAAATGTTGTGCAATATATACAAAAGATTAGGTATGATTTTAATACATTAAGTGATCATGCCTCTCTTGGTTTCCTGCTGGGTCCTAGTGTGCCTTCTAGAGGGGGTGGTGTATGGTGTTTGAATGCTGAGCTACTAAAAGAAGGAAAATATATTGATATGATTTCTGATTGTATAAATAGAGAAATATTGAGTGATTTTAAAAGTGTTAATATTGGATTGTGGTGGGAGGGTCTAAAAGAGAAGATTAGAGGGTTGAGCATTAAATATGCAAGACGAAGGAATTTTCTTTTTAAAGAGGGAGAGGATAGCTTTGAATAAAAGACTAGACATTGAGCTGGGAAAAGTTGATACGGTGGAGGGTTGTGATATGGCAGGTTTTATGGAAGCTCAGGCTGCGGTACATAACTTTGAAAAGAGTGCATGTATGGGGGCAATAGTAAGGAGTAGAGTACAGTATGCCATAGAAGGAGAGAAATGTACATCCTTCTTTTTAGGGTTAGAAAAGAAGAAGCAGGCTAGAAACTATATTACAGAAATCGAGAATGAGAGGGGGGAGACAGTGAATGATCTGGTGGGGATTTTAGATACAATAGAATGTTTTTATAGTAATCTTTTTAAAAAATAATGCAATGATCAAGGATGTATAGAAGAGGTGTTGAGCTATGTAGATGCCAGAATATCAGAGGATGAAAGACTCATGTGTGACACAGACTTGGCGGTCACAGAGATACGGGAGGCGATTTTGTCTGCTCATAGAAATAAGAGCCCTGGCTCTGATGGGCTGACAAGTGAGTTTTACAAAACATTTGTGGATATACTGGCACCTGTTTTATTAGATGTGTACAAATATATGGAGCAATCTCAGGAAGTCTCGGAGTCGATGGCGACTGGCTTAATAACTATAATATATAAAAACAAGGGAAGTAGGAAAAGATTAGAAAATTTTAGGCCATTATCTATTTTAAATGTAGATTATAAGATCTTAACTAAGGTGCTGGCTAACAGAATTAATAAAGTAATGGGAAGTATTATTTCAGAGACACAGGCTTACAGTGTTCCTGGTAGAGAAATAGCAGACATTATTTGCACTTTAAGGGATGTCATAAGACATATGAAGGGTGAGGGAGGTGTAGTATTGAGCATTGATTTAAATAAAGCTTTTGATAGAGTAGAACATTCATTTCTAATGCAGACGCTTAAAACTTTTGGATTTGGGAGCAGAATGGTGGCCTGGATACAGCTGCTATACGGTGCTGCAGTAAGTAGAGTAAAATGTAACGGGTTACTTACTGATGCTTTCCCATTGGAGAGGTCGGTGAGGCAAGGATGTCCATTGTCTGCGGCCTTATATTGTATGTCGGTTGAGCCTCTGGTGGCTCTCCTTAAAGCAGACCACCAGATCCGAGGCGTTTCTATTCCAGGGGGTGGAGTCAGCATTGTGCAGCAATATGCAGATGACACTACAATTACTGTTAGAGATGTGGAAAGTGTAAATAGAGTGATGGAGTGTTTTGAGCTCTTTGGGAAAGCATCAGGTGCTAAGATTAATGTAGAAAAGACTGAGGTTTTGTATGTGGGGCTAGTGAATGATAATGGGTGTAGGTATCATTTTAAAAGAGCTAATGGCTATTTTAAAGCGTTGGGAGTTATTTTGGGTATTGATGAAAAGGAGGCATGTGATAGGACTTGGGCAGGTGTATTGAATAAAATCAAACAAACACTGGCATTTTGGAGATGGAGGAATTTAAAATTGAAAGGAAAGGTAGTGGTAACAAATTCTTTACTAATATCTAAATGTGTATATGTCATGGATGTGCTTCAGATGCCTGAGTGGGTTTTAAAAGAACTTAATTCTATTGTTTCTAACTTCTTGTGGGATGGCAAAGGGGCTAGAATATCTAGGTCTACACTTGCTGCAGAGGTATAAAGATGGGGGGTCTAAAATTAGTGGACATAGACGTGAAAAGAAAAGCATTAAGAATTAAAATTATACAGAAGTATTTATATGGGGAGGAAGAATATGGGTGGAAGAGGTTCTTTAGGAATTATTTGTATAATAATGGTGGATGTGAAGAGAGTGGGTTATTAATGATATGGAAAAAGCCTATGTATGAACAAGTTCCTCTGTTTTATCAGGAAGTGTTACGTGCATGGGGAGAATTTCTTCCTCGTGTAAAATATGTGTGTGAACATAAGGATATAATACTGAATCAACCTGTGTTTTTAAATCCCAAAATTATGTTCAATGATGAAGTGTTGTATAATCCCCTTTTTATGAGGGCTGGACTGAGACTTATTAAAGACTTTGTATATGAAGTTATTCCTGGGTTTCTAAGAGACCAGGCCATTTATGACAATGTGAAGGATGTGGATGATACAGTTTGGAAAGGTACTATATTGAATGGATTTGAACGGGTGAAAAGTAGCATTCCAGCAGAATGGGTTTCTGTCATTAATGGAGATGGAATTTGGGAAGATTTATATGTATTACCGAATTTATATATTGACAATGGGGATAAATGGAAAACATTGTCTAGTGTCAGAACAAATGTTTTTTATAAACAATTACTGGTTACTGACAGGCCTGCTGCTGAGAAGAGGTGGGTAGAACTGTTTCCGAAGATGGATCGAAAAGTATTATGGAAAAACTTATACTTACATGGGAATAAATTGGAATGTGAAAATAACGATTTTAAAATAAGACATAATCGGATATACACAAAAGTAGTGCTGCATCAAATAAATAAAGAAATAAAAAGAGAATGTGATATATGTGGTAAGGCACCAGAAAATTTATTACACTTATTTGTAGAATGTGAGGATTTAAAAGATATGTTTTGTAAAGTAAAGGAAATAATATGTAAAAACTGGGGGAGTGGTTTGTTGGAAAAGAATGCGTGGGAGGAATTGGTTTTATTTGGAGTGGGAGATGAATGTAAAGGGGTTAATGTGAGGTTGTTGAATATTGTTTTGAGTTTTGTTAGGTATGCTATTTTTTGTGGGAGGAATTATGCTTATTTTGAAGGGAGGAGGGTAAGGGTGTGGGGTATTTTTGTAGCTTTGTTTAAGAAGCACATCGATATGTTTTATAGTTATGGATTGGAAGATTTTGATGAACTTTTTGTAGAGGGGAGTGGGTTAATTGCAAGGGTGGATGGTGGAGGAATCACTTATAATTTTTAGAAAGAAATATTTTGATATTTTCTATGTTTATTTTTATTTGACAGGGAGATGCTTTTAAATCTGCCTATTTAATATGTGGAATTTGTTATGTCTTAGTCATGTCTGGTTTTTTGTATACTAGTTTTTTGTTTTTATTTCTTTGGGTTCTTTGATTTGATAGGGGGTGAATTGTTCGCCTGCCTATGGTAGAATAGTTTCTAGTGTATGGTTTTTTGTATATAACACTGTACATGGTATAATATAAGTGTATTTGATGAATATTTTACAATAAAAAAAAAAAATAAAAAAAAAATTAAAAAAAATACGCCCAATCTCGTCTGATCTCGGAAGCTAAGCAGGGTCGGGCCAGGTCAGTACTTGGATGGGAGACCGCCTGGGAATACCAGGTTCTGAAAGCTTTTTGTCCCAGGAAAGCGTGCTCTTGTGTCATGGAGCAACTGCCTTTTATTTATCACCCTAATAATATCATGGATTGTTATTGGACTAAATGCAGTTTGTGTGTGCTGCCCTGCCCTGATCAAATCAAATAATGGACAGTGCGTTTCCCTCAAAATATAGGCAGTACATGCAGCCTTTGTTTTTAGTCTAGGAGACAGTCAATGTCTGTAGTCCATTAGGGCACTATAAAATCCTTTCAATGTTTTTCCTGATTCCGTTAATTCCCAAGTTCCCTTTTCTCCGTTTAGATTTCCCCGTTGACCGTTTGTCCCTGTTTTGGCAGGTTTTCGCTCTCAAAAGTACACCTTTTTAATAGCAAAACAGCACAATTGGATGTTCTATGTCCACAACAATGTTTAAACCCTATCAGGTGACCATTTGTGAGGTCTGGGAAAAATGTAAGACATTTAGATTTTGGGGTGTAGTTACCCTTAAATGCAAGCGTGCACCAGGAAGAGACCTTTGTTTGGTTAAGCGGTGTTGCTGTAGAACAAATGGCCACTGGAGTGATGCAAATGATCACGGTATAATTCTGCCAGGCAGGCATAGGCTACTTTGTAGTTAACATTTACTTGCGAAGGTTTTGGGGAAAGCCATTCCTTCCCTACCAGAAGAAGGTTATCATTAGCATCATCGCTAACGGCTACACAAAGTGTAGACATACGCGCGCACCGCACACATGCACACAGACAGGGGCATTCCTGTGCCAGAAAGTTCATGGAAATACGAATCACTGATGCATTTTGTTCATGTCTTATGATTGACTTGGGCAAATGAATGCGTTTTCTAACAAGTTGAATAGATTTAGTTGATTTCTTACTAAGTTCAATAAATGTTTGAATATTGTTGAATTTCGGTTTAATGTCTGGATTCCGTGATTCGGTCCGCAACGCCTATTTTATAGGGCCCTAGTCAATGAACTTGTCATAAATCAACATAGGATATGCCCTCTTCCCCCCAACAAGACTCATATATATATATATATTGGAAATGTAAGCAAGGGTTGATCTTCTTCAGTTTGTGTCACAAAGTGGATACGTTTCTGTGTCCCTTTCAGAGTGAGTGACACATTGACTTTATATAGTGTACCAAGAGTTGTTCCCTCGCTTACGGCCATACCAGCCTGAATACGCCCGATCTCGTCCGATCTCGGAAGCTAATCAGGGTTGGGCTTGGTTAGTACTTGGATGGAGGACCGCCTGGGAATACCAGGTGCTGTAAGCTTTTTGTCCCAGTAGAGCGTGCTCTTGTGTCATGGAGCAACTGCCTTTTATTTATCACCCTAATAATATCATGGATTGTTATTGGACTAAATGAAGTTTGTGTGTGCTGCCCTGCCCTGATCAAATCAAATAATGGACAGTGTGTTTCCCTCAAATTATAGGCAGTACATGCAGCCTTTGTTTTTAGTCTAGGAGACAGTCAATGTCTGTAGTCCATTAGGGCACTATAAAATCCCTTCAATGTTTTGCCTGATTCCGTTAATTCCCAAGTTCCCTTTTCTCCGTTTAGATTTCCCCGTTGACCGTTTGTCCCTGTTTTGGCAGGTTTTCGCTCTCAAAAGTACACCTTTTTAATAGCAAAACAGCACAATTGGATGTTCTATGTCCACAACAATGTTTAAACCCTATCAGGTGACCATTTGTGATGTCTGGGAAAAATGTAAGACATTTAGATTTTGGGGTGTAGTTACCCTTAAATGCAAGCGTGCACCAGGAAGAGACCTTTGTTTGGTTAAGCGGTGTTGCTGTAGAACAAATGGACACTGGAGTGATGCAAATGATCACGGTATAATTCTGCCAGGCAGGCATAGGCTACTTTGTAGTTAACATTTACTTGCGAAGGTTTTGGGGAAAGCCATTCCTTCCCTACCAGAAGAAGGTTGTAATTAGCATCATCGCTAACGGCTACACAAAGTGTAGACATACGCGCGCACCGCACACATGCAGACAGACAGGGGCATTCCTGTGCCAGAAAGTTCATGGAAATACGAATCACTGATGCATTTTGTTCATGTCTTATGATTGACTTGGGCAAATGAATGCGTTTTCTAACAAGTTGAATAGATTTAGTTGATTTCTTACTAAGTTCAATAAATGTTTGAATATTGTTGAATTTCGGTTTAATGTCTGGATTCCGTGATTCGGTCCGCAACGCCTATTTTATAGGGCCCTAGTCAATTAACTTGTCATAAATCAACATAGGATATGCCCTCTCCCCCCCCCCTCCAAACAAGACTCAAATATATATATATATATTGGAAATGTAAGCAAGGGTTGAGCTTCTTCAGTTTGTGTCACAAAGTGGATACGTTTCTGTGTCCCTTTCAGAGTGAGTGACACATTGACTTTATATAGCGTACCAAGAGTTCTTCCCTCGCTTACGGCCATACCAGCCTGAATACTCCCGATCTTGTCTGATCTCGGAAGCTAAGCAGGGTCGGGCCTTGTTAGTACTTGGATGGGAGACCGCCTGGGAATACCAGGTGCTGTAAGCTTTTTGTCCCAGTAGAGCGTGCTCTTGTGTCATGGAGCAACTGCCTTTTATTTATCACCCTAATAATATCATGGATTGTTATTGGACTAAATGCAGTTTGTGTGTGCTGCCCTGCCCTGATCAAATCAAATAATGGACAGTGTGTTTCCCTCAAATTATAGGCAGTACATGCAGCCTTTGTTTTTAGTCTAGGAGACAGTCAATGTCTGTAGTCCATTAGGGCACTATAAAATCCCTTCAATGTTTTGCCTGATTCCGTTAATTCCCAAGTTCCCTTTTCTCCGTTTAGATTTCCCCGTTGACCTTTTGTCCCTGTTTTGGCAGGTTTTCACTCTCAAAAGTACACCTTTTTAATAGCAAAACAGCACAATTGGATGTTCTATGTCCACAACAATGTTTAAACCCTATCAGGTGACCATTTGTGAGGTCTGGGAAAAATGTAAGACATTTAGATTTTGGGGTGTAGTTACCCTTAAATGCAAGCGTGCACCAGGAAGAGACCTTTGTTTGGTTAAGCGGTGTTGCTGTAGAACAAATGGCCACTGGAGTGATGCAAATGATCACGGTATTGTAGTGTATTGAGATTATGATGGTGTTAAATGTTTTTTAAGTGGAACTGAAATAATGTTGATTTTAGTATCAAGAGGGAATGTTTTAGTGTAACGCCACATACAACAGACAGGAAGTGTGTTGTAGACAGGGGAGACTGGTGATTGGCCAGAAGAGGGAGCATCTCTTTGCATTGTTTATAAATAGGGGCTAGACTACAGAAAGGGCAGAGCGGCCATTCTGAGGCGTCGCTCTCCGGTTGTCATGTCACCTGTCACTTATGCTGAAGCTTGTGATCTGAATAAACTTATGATCGAGGATTCAGTATGAGCGGACTCCTTTGTTTATCAGCAATAATTGCCACCACTCACTCGATACGACAAATGGCGCCCAACGTGGAGCTGTTCTGCATCTCTCCTCTGCTGCATTAGTAGCCGCCAAGCTAACTCAAGCTAACTCGGTCTGGAGTCATGACCAGACAAGGGTGAGTGTTCCTCACAGCTAAGTTGTTAGTTTTGTTACTGCTTGTGTACACTGGAGGAATGTACCATTACGACCGTGCCTCGGGTGGCGTTATTGCTGTTGACTAGGAGTCTGAAATAAATATTCTAAATTTGGTTGATGGGTAAACGGTAAATAATAGGAAGTCTAGAACAATGGATTGGTAGTGAATAAAAGCTGGAATACGTATACATATTTAGGGCATTGTGAATCTGGAAAGACCTCGAAACAAGGCGACTCGCAGGAGTGGGCTACAAATCCTGGGCGACGTATTAGACTTTGTCAGGTTGGTTCTGGGAACCATGAGCTGGACGATGATATTGTATGTTATGCTCATCTTATAGTTGACGGATTATTCGTTTGGGGTAACCGCTCATATAATTATCCAGAACTCAAGGCAGCATAAAGTTAGGCGGAGATATGGATAATGATGGATAATGATTTGGGCACAATGCAGGATATTTATTTGCATGGTAGGCCGCAGTTAGCTAAAGGCTAATTCTAAATGCTTGATTGTGTGTCAGGCCACGTGGTACATAGCGGCTAAGGCTAATTCTAATGCTAAATGCTAATTGTGTTGCGTGCTACATGCTAACGGATATCCTTAGAGACCCCATTGCGATGGATTAAAGTCTCTTAAACTTGTCTCTGTGTGTGTAAGTCAGGTTATATGTTTTGTGAGCGCTGTTAAATGTTGTTTGACTATGAGGGGGAAACGGGAGTTACAGCTGGACTGTTAACCGTCTGGTTGGGGGGAGAGATCTAAAATCTCCCTTCCACGGTGAAAAAGTATTTTTGAATGCATTTGCGCATGCGTTTCATTTTGCGACACTACACTACAGAAAGGGGGAGTTTATGGCACGAGATTAGGACACGTTTTGGTTTACGGTACTAAACTACAACACGTTTTTGCTAATGGGTCATATTTCTGTTGGGGGCTGCAGGGGGAGACAGAGAAACACACAGACAAAGAGATATTTGGACACGAGTATTCTAGTTGTTACATCGGCGGATGGTTAAAGATGAAACTTGTTTTGTGACCTATTGAATTTATAAATTAGATGTATGGTAACGGATTATAATAAATTGAATTAGAAGACGATTAAAATTAAATAAAATGTTTTTGAGCGATCTATTTAGTTCTGAATTAAATGACGATTAAAATAAATAAATAAAATAAAAATGTTTTTGAGCGATCTATAATTTTTCCTGAGTTAATTCTTAGAGCGAATGCAAAACGAAGGAATATTGAATATGGTTGAAATAACTCAGTGATTGCATTAACTACTAAAATCTGTTTCTGTGTCTTTGTTCCCTTGTCATATGAGAGGAACGATAAGCGAGGGGAGAGAGGAGATACAGGAAGTGATGACGTGACATCACGTGACGCGACAGAGGATCAAGTCAAAAAAAAAGGTTTTGAGATGACAATTTCACATAGGCTTGGCAAATACTATTTCATTAAAAATTGCATTTTGGAGGCTCTGTGCATCACTGGGGTTTGATTGGAGTTGTGTTGGGAATCAAGGACTGACATTATTCTGTAAATTTAAGATAATTAGGGGTTATAGAGCAAGGGGTTACAGGCTTTGTTTTTGGGGATTGCTTTGAAGTTGACTAACTTACATTTACTTTCCTGATGGGTTGTGGTAAGATAGACACTAATTGATAAATTGGTGACATAGGATATAGGAATTAAAATTGGTTTTAATTATTCATGATTTTTAATTGATTTATTAAAATAAATAAAAAATAAATAAATATATATTAATAATTACAGGGGGGAAGCCATAGGCTATATAGTCTAAAATAAGATAATTCATAATAAAGGAATATAAAAGAGTAGTTACAATGGGGAGAAAGGACAGCAAGGCTATATGAAGGTGATTACACCGATTGATATAGTACAAAATAGTGACCCTTTAACTAAAGTATTGCGAGGTTATCCGGCAAGTGAAACAAAAGTTGCCCTTCATTCTCAAACAAAAACTGATAAAAGATTCCAGCGATAAGATAAACAAAGCTATAGAGATAAGGCTAAGGGAAGGAGAGCTTAGGGATGTTTATCCTCAGCTTCCAGGGATCATCCAGGAGGGTGATTGTTGCATCAGAGATGGAGATGAACGAATAATAGATAGAGGACAAGCAGAAACGACGATAAAGATGAATCCAAAACTCCAGAAGGAAGGAAATGAGATGTCTGGAAGAGAAGAGTGAGGTTAAAGAAGACGAGGATGATGAAGATGAGTGATTGAGAAGAGGTCATGGGTGGATATGACTCTGTGATCAGAAGGAAGTTGGCAAGAGAGGAAAGAAGAAGGATACTAGAGATTTGATCTCTGATGGAAGTTGAAGGAAGAAGGATACACGAGATTTGATCTCTGATGAAAGCAAAGATGAAGAAAGCGATGAAGATTTGGAGATTAAAGGTGCTTTATGTTCAAGAGGATTTTATCCTACAAGGACTGGCACAGAAGAAATAGAAGGAGATATAGACCGATGCTTATCATGCCTGGATAAAGCAAATAGTTTAGAAGAAGTAACACAGCTGAAGATACAGAAGAGGAGAAACTGCTGAGAAAAGGATCCCAAGAATTGGAGAAGAAGAAGGAGAAGAGAAGCTTTGGTTATGAAGAATCAGAGTGAACCAAATCAACAATCACTGTTACAGCTTCAACTGAACAATATCAAATGCAATTGTACCAGCCAAGGGGGGTACCAGGTGTTCCATATCCACAGCCAGTTTCTGGACAGACACAGAATTGGAGAGGAAGAGGACGAGAAGGCTTAGAAGGAGGAGGAAGATTTCAGCTACACTTCCAGCAACTTTCAGAAGACTGTTATAATTATGGACAGGTTGGTCACTTTACCTGTGATGGAAATGCGCCAGGAGAAAACAACAGAGGAAGATAAAGGAGCAAGTCGAGATCACCTGTTAGTGCCTAGAAGATACAAAGGGGGGTGCCAGCTGATAGCATCGATTAGAGAAGAAGAGAAAATAGCTAACAATTGAAGTAAAAACAGGACTATGAGAAGTGATAGTGAATAGTGTAAAAACTTATCTGTGTTGAGCCTAAAGAGGTTAAACATCTCACTATGTAAAATTAACTAATTAGGATAGGGATTTGAGGTAGTAAAACAGTTAATTACTCTTAAGATACTGATATTAGAGCATATACCTATTGCATTGTTGGGAAGAGATGCATGGTGTAAATTGAATTGTACAATAAGATGTACACTAGACGACTGTCTGGTAGAAGATTTAAAAAAGTAGGGTTTTTGGGAATCATTTGCTTAAAAAGATAATATCATAGGAAGGATGATAATCTATTAGACTGCCTATTAGACAATCTGTCTGAAAAATAAAGTTAAAAGGGGTGACTGTTATTCTGGGTTACATTCTTACACCAAGAGATTTCAGGCTAGGCTAAAAGGTGTTTAGTCGTTTGCCAAGTCTGTGTGTAAAGAAGTCAAAGGCAGGTGGGGACTTTCCCAATCACATATTCTAAAATTTGGTGGTAAAGGGATTTTGTGAATAAATCAGTGGAAAAAGTTTTTAAAGGTTATGAGAGAAAAGATTAGATTAAAATAAGTTAGGAGAACTAGGGTTGAAGGAACTCTAAGACAGTAAGCTAAGTTTCAAAGTTAGTAGTAAGAGAGAGAGAACAGTAGTGAAGGACATTTTAAAGTTTAGTGGGAAGATATGGTAGGAGTTTAGATCTGTTAGGAGCAGATGCGTTGAGAAAGTATGTGTTGCTGAATGATAAGAGAAGATTGAGGGTGATTGAGTATCTATAGTTACAGTTCCCAGCAGGGAGATCAAGGTAATTATAGGTGTATTTTTTATAATCAAAAGTTTGAAAGTCAGGGATTAGAGATAGGACTGAGAGTTGGGAAAAAGTGACACTAGTGGTGATAGATGGAAGTACAAGCAAAGACAACTTTTCTTTGGGGAAAAAATACTTATTAGAGATAATTATGGAGAATAAGTCACTCCAACAGTAGATAATACACAGAGGATAACGGGAACTTTCGCACTAGAAGTAATTAAGGTTGATACATCAACTAAGTCAACTACTTTAATGGTAACTTTGGAAGGGATTAATGATACGATGGCAATAGCAAATGTAGGAAGTATGACACCGACAACAACTTTTCTGAAATTAAAGGAGGTAGCAAGACAAATAGGATTAAAATAGGAGAACAGATAGTAGTAGAGAACAATAAAGATTCATCTGAAATAGTGATACTATCATGGAGGTACAGGATGAGGTCTTTGATTTTGATGACAGACAAGGAGAGGTATCTGCAGTACCGCTCGTTAGGGAAGAGAGAAACTAAATGCATGTAGTTTGATTCTTCTGTTGTGAAAGTTAGAGATAGATGGCAGGTAGGAATCTTTGGTTCCATGTCTGGTGAGAATTCCAGCATCAAACATGTTAGAGACGGTCGTTCGACCTCTATCAAGTATGTGTCAATCTTATGCTTTGTCATGACTGTGGTATCAGCAACAATCAGTAACAGATAAAATAATGTCGTTGTCAAAACATTTGTTTAAGCCTAGGTATAGGTGTTCTTGGTTAAATGAATTACCCTATGGGAATTTGTTGGATGGTAAGGAAAATCAGGTAACAGCGTAACTGAAGTATTGGAGGTGAAAGCAGTGAGGGCTAAAAGTTGTTTGGTTCTAATAAAACATATGAGGTAAGGGGTATGTTTATGGGAATATCAGATTGTGATGTTATATGATAACTTTGGGTATGCATGACCTTAAGGGTAGTAATGAGAAATAGGTTATTTTTTTTATGTACCAGTTAGTAAGAAAAGCAGGACTTTGATGGTTAAAAGATTAGCTTTTGCCTGACAATGTGACTATGGGGAATTTTGGAGGGTTTGTGGTGATAAAGTATATATTCTTACCCTATGGATGGACAGGATGTTGTTACATGTCAACGTTGAAGCTTCCATATGAGGTTTTTACCATTATAAGAGGGGTAGCACCGGACACAGAAATCTGAAGCTATATTTGAAATTGGATGAAAAGAGACATGGCTACATGTCATAGTCTTCAAGCCTATCATTGAAGGATAAATCTAAGGGAGAAGGGGGGACTTTTTCCATGGTATGGTGTAACATAAGGTTAGTTATACTTTGAGTCCAGATAGTTCAGATATTATCACTAGGGTTATATATGCATTGAAGAATATAAGGGATGCGTTTGGGAGATCTAAGAAGACTTGGTTGCAAGATCAGGTAGGCCAGTAGGGGCAGTGATGGGTTACATTTAATGGCAGCTTTGATAACACTCTGTGTGATGTTTGTAATTTGTTACTGACCTTTGAGAAAGCTATGATATTGAGATAGGTTGGAGAGTGATGCCTGGAGACAACACTCAGATGCCGGTGTTGACTGTTCCTGATCTGGATGAAGATGGACTACTGATGGATAAATATCCTTTTTGATTATTTGATCATTTTTCAATTTTTTCAATATTAGTGTGATTCTTAGTATGATTTTATGAATCAAGGGGGGAAGAGGTTAATGTGATTCATACATCATTTATATATCATTTTTATATTCTTAGTTGATATTAATGGTCAATTTGAAAGTGTTGTTTTGCAAAAGATACTGTTTGGTCTTTCCTTTCCTTTCAGAAGCATTTGGGGGAACATATGGAGATTGAAATACTCAAACAGGGACAATATGACTGGAGGAGATGAAACAAGGAGGGTGTGGCCGATTCCATCATCAACAGTCCATTGGAAGAGGAGACTACGGGGAGATGAAGTGTAGTGGACTACATTCCAGTGTCTGCAATGAAATATAGACATGTGTAATACATAATTGTGTCATATTCTTAGGGATTAATTTTTGTAGAAGGATATTTGATGTTATTGAATACATGTGAGGATCTTAGATGTTTTTGTTTATTTCGGTGATGTTTAGGGACAGAAGTTTAGGCAGGGAGAGGTTCACTGTAGGGTCCAATGGGTTGACCAGTCTTACAATGGATATTTATTGGATAGGATTTTGTTTGCAGGGGCTTACATGTGTATTTAATTGCATCATAGTTTCAAATGCATTTACATGGTTTATGAGTTTATCTGGAGTACCGAAGGTGGTTGCCTGGGGCAGAGGGACCGTGAGAGAATTTTACTGTCTTGATTGATGGATGGAAGGTTGCCGGACAGTTTTTCGCTCTTACACTCCATAAAGATTTGTTCATATGTCATATTAATGTATTCACACTTCATAAACAGTTGTTCATATTTCATAGAAAGGTATTTACACTCTAGAGGATAATGTTTTTGGTTTAATGTTAAAGATACTCAATAAGATAAATTGTTACTAGTCATAATCCTATTCTGTTTGTTTTCGAGACTTTTAATTTGTCTCGAAAGGGGGGAATGTAGTGTATTGAGATTATGATGGTGTTAAATGTTTTTTAAGTGGAACTGAAATAATGTTGATTTTAGTATCAAGAGGGAATGTTTTAGGGTAACGCCACATACAACAGACAGGAAGTGTGTTGTAGACAGGGGAGACCGGTGATTGGCCAGAAGAGGGAGCATCTCTTTGCATTGTTTATAAATAGGGGCTAGACTACAGAAAGGGCAGAGCGGCCATTCTGAGGCGTCGCTCTCCGGGTGTCATGTCACCTGTCACTTATGCTGAAGCTTGTGATCTGAATAAACTTATGATCGAGGATTCAGTATGAGCGGACTCCTTTGTTTATCAGCAATAATTGCCACCACTCACTCGATACGACAGTATAATTCTGCCAGGCAGGCATAGGCTACTTTGTAGTTAACATTTACTTGCGAAGGTTTTGGGGAAAGCCATTCCTTCCCTACCAGAAGAAGGTTATCATTAGCATCATCGCTAACGGCTACACAAAGTGTAGATATACGAGCGCACCGCACACATGCACACAGACAGGGGCATTCCTGTGCCGTTTCAGAAAGTTCATGGAAATACGAATCACTGATGCATTTTGTTCATGTCTTATGATTGACTTGGGCAAATGAATGCGTTTTCTAACAAGTTGAATAGATTTAGTTGATTTCTTACTAAGTTCAATAAATGTTTGAATATTGTTGAATTTCGGTTTAATGTCTGGATTCCGTGATTCGGTCCGCAACGCCTATTTTATAGGGCCCTAGTCAATGAACTTGTCATAAATCAACATAGGATATGCCCTCTTCCCCCCAACAAGACTCAAATATATATATATATATATATATATATATATATATATATATATATATATATATATATATATATATATTGGAAATGTAAGCAAGGGTTGAGCTTCTTCAGTTTGTGTCACAAAGTGGATACTTTTCTGTGTCCCTTTCAGAGTGAGTGACACATTGACTTTATATAGTGTACCAAGAGTTGTTCCCTCACTTACGGCCATACCAGCCTGAATACGCCCGATCTCGTCTGATCTCGGAAGCTAAGCAGGTTTAGGGCTGGTTAGTACTTGGATGGGGGACCACCTTGGAATACCAGTTGCTGTAAAAGCATGTAAGAAGCTATGACGTGGACTGATAATCTGCGTTATAGGCTGAGATGTGAAGATGTGAAATATGAAGCTATGATATGGAAAAAAATAAGCTGTGAAGATGTGATGTGAAATATGAAGCTATGATATGTAAAAATAAGCTGTGAAGCTATGAGATGTGAAATATGAAGCTATGATATGTAAAAATAAGCTGTGAAGCTATGAGATGTGAAGATGTGATGTGAAATATGAAGCTATGATATGTAAAAAAAAATATAAGCTGTAAAAAAGCTATGATGGGTTAATTCTTAAAAAAAAAAAAAAAAAAATACTCCCGATCTCGTCTGATCTTGGAAGGTAAGCAGGATTGTGCCTGGTTAGTACTTGGATGGGAGACCGCCTGGGAATACCAGGTGGCTAAAGATTTTTGTTCCACTAGAGAGTTCTCTTGTGTCATGGAGCAACTGCCTTTTATTTATCACCCTAATAATATCATGTATTTTATTGGACTAAATGCAGTTTGTATGTGCTGCCCTGCCCTGCCCTGATCAATTTAAATAA